>NW_027127104.1:0-8861 GCF_037325665.1 Littorina saxatilis
CCCCAACACCTTCCCAATCGCCGCTTACCTTCCCGAACTTCCCCCGCCCCACATCCATCAGCTCTGCCCCCCCCCCCCCCCACATCCACCCCCCCCCCCCCCTGTCACAGAGCCTGTATTACAGTCACCCTTCGCCTCACCCCCTGATTTTCCTGATCCCCAACACCTGCATGGGTCATAAAACGCGGAACGAAGGAAATCTCAGTGCCGCACAATACAATGCCAAAATGTAATGCATTTCAACCATGTCCAACACACAGACAATTGCTTATTCATTGCATTTACGTAAGCCCCTCTTACACCCCCATCCCCAGCCACTATGCCATCAGCACCACCGCCACATATACAAACTTTGCAGCTGATCGAGATTGAGACCTACTAAAACGACGACCTCCGCATGTCGATATTGACGCTGCCTTCTGTTTTCTCTCTCTGGTATTTTCATCGTGAACTACGTTGGAACACCGACACCCATATTCCCATGGCTTTTCTCTTGCCACCTACCTCGTCGGGCATAACGCTGTTCCCAATCTTCCTCTTTTGCCATCGATCTCGTCCGGAACTACGTTGATACATCGACATCCACAGTTCCATCGCTGTCATGTCCAGAATTCTCATTCTCTTGTCATCTTTCCCAACGCAATATGGCGCAACGCTGTGTCCACTCCTCCTCTCTTGCCATCTATCTCGCCCAGAACTACTTTGATACATCGACATCGACATTTCCATCGCTGTCATGTCCAGAATTCTAATTCTCTTGCCATCTGTCTCATCTGATACTATACGCTGTGTCCACTCCTCCTCTCTTACCATTTATTTAATCTGGTAACTATGTTCATAAACACACCCTGGTGACTATACGCCACCGTCCACATCTCCCTTCTTCTCAGCCAACTCCAAATCTTCAAACCACCATAACCCTATACCTCTATGTGCCACTCTACTGACATCGACAGTCGCTGACCAAATAAAAGAACATCACCAGCCTTCTCCAATCCAGCTTCTTCCTTACAATGGAACTACGTTAATGAAGACGTCGCTTTCTTCCCGCTTGTCACCACGCACGCCTGAACCTACGATGATCCTGACGACAATCTCTCGACCCCTTGCCAAACACGCCTTCATGGCAGCAAACACACCTGGACTTAAAAGTTGATCCAAAGACACACTTACATTAATACAAACCTCATGCACTCCGCCTCTTTCTGCCACTTGTCTCACCTGGCACAACTTTCAAGAAATGACGCTACCTGATACCTTGTCACCCTCGCCCTAACCCCTTTTCCCCATCGCCCACCCCCGTATTTCTGCTACCAGATCTCACCTGGGACATGTTAATAAACTGACACCTCTAACTCCACCACCCTCCCGCTCCCCTCTCGTACACCTGGAACTAAACTGACAAATATTATATAACGAAACCGCAATCACACCTCAAATCCTAGTTTGCAGCCCCCCCCCCTCCCACACACACACACACACACCCTTCCCACCCACCCCCCCCCCCCCCCCACCCCTCCTTGCAAACCAATCCGACATAGGACTTGGAAGTTGATACGTTGAAGGTAGTGACACCTCTGCCACGGGTACAACTTTGCCTCTACCGGTAACTGTTGCAAAAGCGTAGCAGCGAGTTCATTGTTTCGCTAGCTTTATGCGCCCAGAGTGTCAGGGAGAGGCAAAATAATGGCGATGAAGGGGAGCGGGATGAGAGGTGTGGACAGCCTTCGTCTGTTCTTCGCATTGGAGCAGGGAGACACCTGGGTTTGGGTGTGACAGGGCTGCGTTTCAAATCACGACGCGAAAGTGTAGCTCGAATTCTGAAGCTGGTATTCTGAATTCGCGTGCTTTATTATGCGCCAAGAGCAGAGGTGTCGCTACCTCCAACGTATCAACTTGGTCCCAGTATGGGGGGTTTTACGGCTGGCACTGAGATCTGTTTTCATTCACCTGGGTATGTCCCTTATACCGGCACTAAAAGTTGGGGTTCCGTTCTGGGCGTTAATCTGTTGTCAACAACTGAAGTATTTTCAATTCAACGGCAAGTAAAAAAAAAACCAATTAAATTTGTTTTTAAACTTGTTCGAAATAAAACATGGAATGCGACAAGTTTGTAAGAGAATTGAGAACATCCTGAGAATCGGAAAAGATCCGAGTTAGATTTCCAGGAACAGGTCTCCACTCATGAGCTTAATTTATCATGGGGCACTTCGGTTTGCACAGAGAACCACTTGAGCCAAACAGATCTCGTTGACGTATACACGACACAGGCGGAAAATCAGAACCAGTTCCAGGCATAAATTAAACACATTAATTAATCCCGAGGATGTGGTGGAGAGCATACGTACTTTCCCGAGCACATAGATGCCATATTGATCTGAACTTAACTGTAATGTATTGCTCAGTTTCTCATCACAGCGATGGTCTGTATGGGTACACATGGAAACCTTGTAGAAATACCGAACACGCATTGCAAGACAAAGATGAACTGCATTGTTATAGAAAAACACCACAGTGCTGTACATTTACACAAGACAACAATGTAACAGAGTCACATAAGACGACAATGTAAACAAAGGAGAGATTAGTTACGACAAGGCACGACAAGTTATTCACAGTGTAGTGACACAAGCCAACAACGTTAAACACAGTTACACAGAACAACAGTAGAACACACTGCACAATATTACTTAAGAGCCATACAAATAGTGAAATACCGCAAACAGACACAGGATTCTGAAATCTTCATTTATAATGAGGTTAAGCTAGTGATGGTGAAAACAGCTTTGGTTCATCCTACTATCCAGTGCACATTTCACCAGGGAAAACCCCGAAAAGCTTTCAGTTGTGTCTTCAAAATATACGGGGGGTGGGGGGGGGGGGGGGGGGGGGAGGAGTATACATAGACAAATAAATAAATAAATAAATAAGTAAATAAAATCTCATATTTTGCAGATTACAGCACGTGATACACAACTATTAACAACCATCAACTCACCCTATCTTGTTGCTCCGCGTCAGAATCAGGCGACGCCTCTCTCTTGGCACCGGAAGTGGCTGTGGCGGGTTCCATGGTTGCCAGCATGGACAGCACAACAACTCCCTTAATTGACGATGGCTACGACCACGACAACCACAAGGTCAAGGTCACAGAGCCGGCAGGTTGGTGAATGTCCGGTATTTCATCGTCTGAAAATAAATAGTGGGCGAGGTATCTTTAGACGTATCTTTAGACGAAATCTACGACTCATAGTCAGATTTTTCCCCCCCGTTATATGCCATTTTCATTTTGTTATAACGGAGACAGACAGAAAGACATTTGGAACGAAAATAAACATACAAGTGTAATTTATAACTATAGGAAAAGTTCACCGAGTATGGACCAATTTTTCTTTCATGCTGATAACTAGCTTGTGTTCTCGCGAAAAAGTTTCATTTTGTACTTAGTGATTGTTTTCCATTAGGAATAGAGTGTGAGAGAGGAGGGGAGTAAAAGTATACACAGTCCTGTGATTTAAATATAGAAGCCATATCAAATGTTACCTAGCTGAACTTAAAGAGGAATTGGAACACTCAAAAATGGTTTTCCCATTCTTTAAACAAAAGGAAAAGCCCACTGCAGAATCAGGTAGGTAACCCACGAGTGTTGTTTATAGGCATCCTACAGCAGTACAAAATTGATCTTTACAAATAGAGCAGAAGTCTATAACAGCTAGGAATACCATACAAATCAGGATAAATATAGAATCACCCCACTAACATTAAGGCCTAAAAAAAAAAAAATAGGTGTGGTTACAGTAACCCGACCTACCCTATTTTTAGGGGCCGACCCTATAACTTTTTATTACATAATTTGTCCAAAAAAAAACAACCACACACACAAGAAAACGAGTGCAGAAAACGCAATGAGAGCGAAAGCGCCCGAGTCGCACACTTATTTCCCTGTCAAGTCGGTTTAATTTGTACACATTAGAAAAAAAAAAAAAGAAAAAAGTGATTGCCTACCTTCCTACCCTATTTGTTTTGGCTATGTTACCGTAACCACACCTATTATTTTTTTGGGGGGGCCTAATCATCAATATCAACGAAAAAACATTTCACTAGCAGCAATGTGTGTGGACTGGGTGGCCGAGTGGTAACGCACTTGCGCTCGGAAGCGAGATGTTGCGAGTTCGACCCTGGGTCAGGGCGTATAGCAATTCCCACCCCCCCCCCCCCCCTTTCCTAACCTAGGTGGTGGGTTCAAGTGCTAATCTTTCGGATGAGACGAAAAACCGAGTCCCTTCGTGTACACTACATTGGGGTGTGCACGTTAAAGATCCCACGATTGACAAAAGGGTCTTTCCTGGCAAAATTGTATAGGCATAGATAAAAATTTCCACCAAAATACCCGTGTGACTTGGAATAATAGGCCGTGAAAAGTAGGATATGCGCCGAAATGGCTGCGATCTGCTGGCCGATGTGAATGCGTGATGTATTGTGTAAAAACATTCCATCTCACACAGCATAAATAAATCCCTGCGCCTTGAATATGTGCGCGATATAAATTGCATAAAAATTAAAAAAGAATTAAAACAAGAAGAGCAAACGCTCGATCGAGTCACTTTCGCAGTTCTGAATATTATATGAGGCATCAGATGGACAGGAAGAAATTGCTATTCACAACACAATGAGTCACGTTCACATAAAATTTGAGCCCGGTCACTTTTATAGTTTCCGAGAAAAGCCCAACGTTAAGTTGTGTGTTGCCGAACAGAAAAGGCTAGTTATCTCCCTTGTTTTTCTGATAACGTTCGTAAAAGGCTACAGATGTAAATACTTTGATGTAAAGAATAATCCTACAAAGTTTCAATCACATCCGATGAACTTTGTCAAAGATATAAAATGTCTAATTTTTCCTTTGACGCTGACCTGTGACCTTGAAAAAGGTCAAAGGTCAACGAAACCATCGTTAAAGTGTAGAGGTCATTGGAGGTCACGACTAAACAAAATATGAGCCCGATCGCTTTGATAGTTTCCGAGAAAAGTCCAGCCGGACAGACTAACACTGACCGATTACATAGAGTCACTTTTTCTCAAGTGACTCAAAAAAATAAATCCCTGCGCTTAGAACTGTACCCACGGAATACGCGCGATATAAGCCTCATATTGATTGATTGATTGAATGTGAATATTTTAAGAGCGTAATATAACATTTACATTTTTAAGTGTATATATATATTACTAGAGGAATACCCGGCTTCGCCGGGGTGAATCGCGAGACAGAGACAGACAGCGTGGCGGTTCATCACAATCACCTCTGCAGGCGAAGTCCTGTCAAACGGGATTGAGAATTTTAGAGCTTATTTCTTAGCCCTATATTATCTGTTGTGGCTTCTCATATGCCAGAACATACAGACAGACAAAAGCCGCTAGACCCCATCACAAACAGAACTCTACAATCCACAGGTTTTTGCCCACACACACACACACAAACACACACACAGAGAAGCCGTATATATATATATATATATATATGTATATCTATATCTATAAATATATAGAGATAGGTGAGAGTGTATTTTTCGCGTGGCTATAAATTGATTCGACCTTTTCACTTTGACAGTAAGAACAACTTACGGGTGCAAGGGAAGCGTTCTGGACAGCGCAGTGGACAGCGCAGTGACATTCTAAAAATAGTAATAGTAACTTAGAACTGAACGGGAAAGCCACACGAAGGAAGGGAGATAAACGCCAAACACTGGAGAAGATAAGGAAGAGTTACTTATAATGGTGAAATGAACACAAAAACGAAAATGAGTTCAGCGCTGCGCGCTGAGAGCACGTGTTGAAATATCTCATCGATGATATTGTGTCCGGGGTGTAGCTGAATACGGTGTCCAAATTTGAAAAAGATCCACCGAGAACTTTGGCGTTGTGATGTGGTGTAGCGGCTATGGTGTGTCGGTATGGGGGCCCGGGTAGCTGAGGTGGAACCAAAATAGCTGAGGTGGAACCAAAATCGGTTCCGCGCTGCGCGCTGAGAGCACGTGTTGAAATATCGACCAGGTTGTGTCGTGTCCCGGGTCTACCTGAATATGCCCACCAAATTTGAAGCAGATCCATCGAGAACTTTGGCCGTGCATCGCGCACAGACAGATACACAGACAGATACACAGACACACAGACACACAGACACTAGTCGTATATATATATAGATAAAAAATATGTAATGATGGAATCAAACAATTTTAACACAGTGTGCAATCAAATATATTTTTAAAAATAGACTATTTTGGGACGCATAAACAAAAAGCTAGTTTTTAATTTCGTGGTTTTTGTTTTGTTTTGATTTTTGTAATGTCAACGGTAACGCTTGAGCAATGTACACTCAGTGAATGAACAGCATGTCCACACTCATAAAATCCTTCTGTACGTTGCCCTCAAAATAACGACATAGCAATCATCAACTCTGACGGATTTCTTCCGGTAGTAAATAATATTAATCATCTTATATTCTGGTGATAAGCGTTCACCGGAGCCTCTTGTTCTGAGTGGGCGCAGCATACAAATGCCACCAGGCAATGGCAGTCAGGCCCCAAGGCTGACCCTAGTTGTGTCATAACCGTGCAATCATCCCCTTTAGCGGCTAAATTGGGTTCATCACGTTCATAGTTCATGTTGCACCTTACTATGTTTCATGTAAACGTTGCAGCTGCAAAATCATCTTTCACTAAGTGCTGGATTGACATACTTATGCGTTTACACAGTGAGTCATTGACTTTTTCATTACCGTGGACAAGGGTTGAAAAAGGGACGTCTAATACAACTCAAAGCGCATAATTTGCCTGTGTGAATACAAAAATGCATACACATTTCAGCCACTATGAATCAATGCCAACGAATACAGCTTTTTCCAGACTAAATGAATATACACATGCTTGCTAACATATAATATTATATATATGCAAAGACTGATTATTTACATTCTTAAACCACATATAAATGCTTCTCGCATGAAAGATACAAAAAAGTGAGAATGAGAATGATGACAGTACCAAAACAAATCTAAGATAGATTTCTCCCTGCCCCCATCCCCCCCTCCCCCACCCCCTTCTGCCCCGAAAGCCCACCCCCGTCCCGAAAAAAAGTTACGAAAGGAGAAGAAAAAAATGACGACGCCACTAAAGCCATTATTTCGCCACAGGAAATGCAGTCAGCGAAGCGCAGAGAGAGGAATGGAATATTCTGTTCAGCAAAAAGAAATATAGAGAGAAAAAAAGTACGAATGCCTTTTCCATTAACTGAAGGCAGTCGCTTCCCCAAACAATTCACTTTCGTCCCCAAATGCCTAGCTGTTGTCTTACCAAGCAACCAAATGCCAATCATTGAGCGAAAACATTTCTCCCCTACTCGTTAGACAAACATGCAAATCGTGCCTGAGAGTCGGAGGGAAGAGGCAGAAATGGGAAGGAAAAAGAGTGGAAAAAATCGCTACAGTGAAGCAAAATGTAGTTCAAACTCAGCCTGAGCTGTTCTGGAGAAGTTTGCACATTGAAGTGTCTGAAGGAAAAGAAGGAAGTCATCACAGGGTGGACTTTGCAAACGCAGAAAAACAAGGGTTTCTCACTCAAACTGCTCTTCCCTTCACCTAAATGGAGTTGCACAAGAAATTTAAAATTCCAAACTGAGCACACAAAACGCCAATAAATTTAACTAAATATCAAAATTTCCAAACTAAGCACACATAAAACTACTCATTTTTCCTTATCATTACCAATACCAATTACAAATTCAGTACACAGAAACGCCACTAAATTTAAAATTGTTCATATCATTAACACTCACAAAGTGAGCACACTACAACTAGTTATTATTTGCAGTAACTATAATTTACAAACTGAGTTCACAGAAAAAACGACTTTTCACCTTTCATCACAGTCATACTGAGTGCACAAAAAGTGTTTATTTTTCTCAATACAGCGTCCTTTCCTTCTCAGATTTCCACAAATCTTTGAACAAAAATCTTAGGCGGAGGGAGTTTACAATGGAGATCATTTTCAGACTTTATCTGAAACTTTATGACAAGTAAAATCTAACAGGGCTCCCCAAACTGTGCGCACATCAAAAATAAAGGAAAAAAACGTACTGGAAATTCTTGAATGGGGTCCCGTGACGCACTAAACTTGAAAATAGCGGGTCCCGGGACGCACTAAATTTGTGTTTTCCATGCAGCGTACTGTCGGTACTGATATAATCGTCTGCTAGTTTCCACACAGAATAGTCAAGAACCTACACTTGGCTATATTTCGAAGACAAGGATAATTATGTCCTACCGGTTCTCTACCGAGCCAAATGTTCGGAGTAAATCTAGCCGATATGACGAATAACACTTTTCTGAAGGTCTCACAGAACTGCAAAAAGTCCTCCCGGTTTTGGGGCCCTATAAAATTCCACTGAGGGAATTCTTGGATCCGCTAAAGAATATAATTATGTGATCTAACGTTTTCATAATGTGTGTTTTTTAAGGTAACCCATTGATTCCAAAGACGTGTTGTTTAGTTGTTTTTTTTTTTTTTTTCTCTCCTCTTTTTCTCTCTTTTCTTTTGGGAATCAGCTTTTTTTTCAATGAGATATTAGGGCTTACAAACGGAGATGCATTATTTTACGATCTTATAATATCAATAACAGTGTTGTTGAGTTGTTATTGGGTTTTTTATTTTGTTTTTTATTGTTTATTTTTCAACGTTTTGTGTGTGCCGTCTTTGACTTATTGCATTCAAAAACATATGTCAGTTTGACAACCGCCCGTACATTTTCTGCGAGCAGTACTACATATTACTAGGGCGATGACGCCTTACGTCAAACAGAAACAGAAGACA
>NW_027127105.1:0-69812 GCF_037325665.1 Littorina saxatilis
GTAAATACATTTTATACAACTCCTGTAATGCAACCGAGGAGGAAGAATACAACGTTGACTCAAACTGTAACAACAATGGCTGCTGCAAGCGACAGTTTTGATCTGAATTTCGATTTCAATGATTGGGATTTCACCGAATTAACTCCAGTGGAATCAAGGGACATTTTTGATGACCCGGCTGCTGCACCGGCACCAAAAAAACGGCGATTCAGCGCGGTATCTGACAGTGATGTCACCAAACAGCTGAAGGACAGCGAAAACAAAAACACGATGAAAAAAAAAACGATTCGGATGTGCGCCTTCTTCGGAAGTTTATTAATGAACAATATCCAGACTTTCAAAACACCGATCTGAGCGACATTGACCATGAACAAAACTGTAAGCATTATAAGATGTTTGATGGGTTGTTGACAGACCAGCTTTTGTCGGTCCGAGGGGGGGGGGGGGGCATATCGTCTTTTGTTTCATATTATTGACCAAGGCCGAAGGCCGCGGTCAATAAATATGAAACTTCTTCTTCTTCTTCGTCGTTCGCTAAATATGAAACAAAAGTCGACTAATATGCCCCCCGAGGACGACAAAAAAAGCTGGTCTGTCAACAAACCACCAAACATCGATTTTGTCATCATTTTGGTAGTGAGAAAATAGTGCACAATCAACCCAGGGAGCCATGCTTTGAAACACGGGTTCCGTTCTGATAACCACACGAGTCCCGGTTTGATAACCACTGGCAATCAAAGCTGGCGTGTGAAAGCAACTTTCTGTCTTTTTGAATTCATTAAATGTTGGGATGAATATGTCAGGTTTGAGGATGCACAGTTCTGTAGGTTCATCTCGGTATTCCACCCCCTCGGCTTTCTGTTGTAAATATTAAGCTGAGTGATCGAATGTGGAAGCTACGTTTGGTCAAAGGTCACAGAAGATTTGCGTCGTGCAGCGAAGGAAAGAATCGCGATCTTGTTTCCGACTCAGTACTACCTCTTTGTTTTTCATTAGACCTGTCATTCTGCTTGCTCGTCTTTGTTAGATGTTTGCATATCTTGTTGCTATTTTCTTTGCTTTTATTATTGTTTCTTATTTGTGCTTCGTTTATCGATACAACGTCTTGTGCACGGGTCAAAATGTGTGAGTCAGGGTCGTTTTACTTGAACTTGACGTTCGTGTTAGGTTTCATTTGTTTTTGATGAATGTATGACCTTTCATGAAGTAGTTTTATTTTTTATTTTTTTTACTTTTGCCAGTTTGCCAGTTCGTTTTTGGAACTTTGCAAAGCAGTGCCGTCGTGTGATCTGTTTAGGCCTGGGGAAACGCCGAAGAATCCCCGAGCGTTTCTAATAATAATAATAATAATAATGGACATTTATTAATCGCCGTTTCTCACAAGAGCTCACGGCGATTTACATATTAATTTCTGCCGTGTGAGATGGAATTTTTACACAATATATCACGCATTCACATCGGCCAGCAAACCTCAAGCCTATTAGGGCGAGCATTCACATTTCACGGCCTTTATTCCAAGTCACACGGGTATTTGGTGGACATTTTTAGCTATGCCTTTTCAATTTAGCCAGGAAAGACCCTTTTGTCAATCGTGGGATCTTTAACGTGCACACCCCAATGTAGTGTACACGAAGGGACCTCGGTTTTTCGTCTCATCCGAAAGACTAGCACTTGAACCCACCACCTAGGTTAGGAAAGGGGGGAGAAAATTGCGGCCTGACCCAGGCCTGAACAAAGCACGCAACCCAGCATGAAGAGGTTCTGGACTTACATGAAGCAACTGAGGTCCTCCGCCTCTGGTGTCCCACCCTTAAAAGCAGAGGGTAAACTAGTGACTGAACCCAAGGCCAAAGCAGAGCTCCTGAACGCGCAATTCAACACAGCTTTCAGCAGCGGCAAGGAATACACGCAAGCCGAGTTGGAGGAGAAGTGTAAGATGGCCACCGACTCCAACTACCCACCAATGGACGACATCCTGATCACCACCAACGGCGTCGAGAAACTCCTTGCGGACCTCAACCCCACAAAAGCGACGGGCCCGGATGGCATCTCACCAAGAGTGCTCAAAGAGCTTGCCCATGACATCGCTCCCATCCTGACTCCGATTTTCAAGCGCTCCCTTGACAGTGGCGAGGTGCCCTCAGACTGGAAGCAGGCCATCGTCACACCCATCTTTAAGAAGGGAGAACACTACAACCCTGCGAATTATAGACCTGTATCCCTGACCTGTGTATCTGGCAAAGTCATGGAGCACATACTCGTTAGTCACATCATGGACTTCTTGGAGCAACAGCTGATCCTCACCCCTCAACAGCATGGCTTCAGGAAACAACGCTCATGCGAGACCCAGCTGTTAGAGCTTATCAACGAGTTGGCAGCCAACCTGGATAGGAACGGCCAGACAGATGTCGTGGTGATGGACTTTGCCAAGGCATTCGACAAGGTGAACCATTCCCTGCTAGTCCATAAGCTCCATCACTACGGCATCAGAAACTCCACCAACTCCTGGATTGCCAGCTTCCTACATGGACGGAGCCAAGCAGTCGTCGTGGAAGGGTCAAGGTCAACCAACATCCCGGTCAAGTCAGGCGTACCACAAGGATCAGTCCTCGGACCTTGTCTATTTCTGATCTACATTAATGACTTGGCTGCGCGGGTGTCCTCCACGACTCGACTCTTCGCCGACGACACCATCGTCTACAGGCTCATCGCTGCCGCCAGCGATCATGCTGCCCTTCAGTCCGACCTACAACGACTAGAAGAGTGGGAGTCACAATGGGACATGACCTTCCACCCCGACAAATGCAGTGTGCTCACAGTCAGTAAGAAGAAGAAGACCTCCGCACACCAGTATACGCTGCACGGACACGCCCTCGAGAATGTCACCTCCGCGAAATACCTTGGAGTGACAGTGCAAGCAGATCTGAAGTGGGATATTCACATCGACACCATCGTGAAGAAGGCCAACCAGACCCTTGGATTCCTTCGCAGGAACCTCAAGATAGGAGCAGTCCACACCAAAGAACTGGCCTACAAGTCCCTAGTGCGACCTTTGCTGGAGTACGCATGCACAGCCTGGGACCCCTCCTCGCAGAAGAACATCGCCAAGATCGAAGCCGTACAGCGCAGGGCAGCACGCTACGTTCTCCACCGACATCGCAACACCTCAAGTGTCGGAGAGATGCTGCAGACCCTCCAGTGGCCCTCTCTTGAGCAACGCAGACGGACGTCCAGACTGTGTATGCTGTACAAGATTACCAACAACCTCGTCAAGGTCAACTGCGACGAGCTCCAACACCTTCCCAGCAGATCAAGAAGAAGCTCAAGAACAAACACCAGAGCCTTCAACAGGATCCCAAGCAAGACCGATACGAGACTGAACAGCTTCCTCCCCAGAACCATCAGGGAGTGGAATGAGCTACCAGAGGAGGTTGTCAGCGCGGCGACAGCAGCCGCCTTCACCTCCAGCGCATCCCACCACTGCCAGCACCTGTAAACAAAACCCTGTACCCTGCCCTAGGCCACCAGTAAGTAAGGTCGATGACAAGATGGGTCGATGAAGGCTAGGGCAGCACCGGCAGGGGTTTAACCCCTGCAACCGCTCCGGCCGCCGAGACTTGAAAATGCTGTGTGGTCCTGCCCCCCCCCCCCCCCCCACCCCCCTCTCCCTGCAAATTTTATTTTCTTCCGCAACCCTCCAAAGCGCCACTAATAGTCAGAACGTTGACCCTGGGCGTTAAATGGAAGAAGAAGAATGGAAGAAGATGAACACGCAACCTCTCGATTCCGAGCGCAAGTGCGTTACCACTCGGCATATTGGGTTTGCTTTTGATTATCCATGTATAACCTTCTTCCTGCAACTATGGTAACCGGGGATTCATTGCCTGGGGAACATGAGATTTATTTCCCAGGTGCTTGTGAATGAAAACTCGTGAAAATGATGATCAGGATTTTGTTGTCGGGATTGATCAAAGCGGTTGCCGATGAAGAGTACTAGAGTTGTGCGCCTTGAATCACTGTCTGTCTCGATCGTTCTCTCTCTCTCTCCAATCTCTCTCTCTCTCTCACCGCTTCGGCCAACTCATAATCTTCACTCAGCACTTTTCACCCCAGCAGATTATGTGTATTCTTTGTTGTTTTCTTTATTTCTTCAATGTTAAAATGTATGTAGATCGTTAGCTAAACGTGAGTTCGACTTTTAATACCCTCACAAGTAAAGTTTGTGTCAGAATCGAGGGGACTATTTGAATGACGCGTAGCCTATTTGACACTCTGAGTGATTAGGCTGAAATGAAATTGCCTACAAAATGTCGTCTACATGACTGCATGTTCGACCCGTGTTGTTCGTTGTGTAAATAACTTAAACAATGACGACAACTCGTTGATTACTGGAAAATAAACCCTCGTGGGTATTTGCAGCCGCTTGGTAATTCACTCGTGTGCTCGGTTTATTTTCCAGTTATCAACTCGTGGTCATTGTTTAAGCTCTATAATGTTATATTTGATTGAGATAGATATAAAGATTAATGACCTTATTTAGATTTTATCTGTAATTGTATTATATTATAAGATGACAGCACCCTGGGTCAGTGTTATTGGTAATATGATAGGTGTGCTTGTTATGATATATGGAAACCTATATATATATGTTGTTGTCCTATCAGTGAATGTCCTAAGAATTCTAATGAAATGTTCGTTATAATCGTGTACAGGCAGGCAGGGTGTGTCAAAGAAAATGTGTCATTTTTCTGTAATATTTCAATGAACAATAAAGTGTTGTTATTGTTGTTATTGTTATTGTTATTTTTTCAAGTTAGCCTGGAGTGTCCTAAATTATTCAACTCTCTGGACAGTCCGAAGTGCAATGATGTTCCTTGAATGAGCGAGGGTTTCATCGTGAAAACTTACGCTTTTCGCTACAATTTTACATCAGTTTCAACACACTGCCGCCGTTCTTTACGTTCGGTACCTTGCGTTTGCGACACTGTGTCTTTGTTTTTAACCAAATCCTTGCTGGGTATCGTATGACTGTGATTAGTAACTGGTAATGTTATCGACATCGTCAACGATGTGCATGCTTTGGGACCGAATGCTTTTGTTCGACCTCAGTGTGTTTATTGCAAATCTTAACTCTTGAATAGTTACGGGGCAAGCAAATTTTGCGTGAGTAATTAATTGAATAGAAAACTGGTTACCATACTTTTTGGGCGGCATCAATCAAAACGCCCATGTCATTCAATCCGGATCAGTGACGGACCGGACATGAACATAAACCAACTCCTCCATATTACGACCCCTCCATATAACGACCGAATTTCGGTAACATTTTCAAAGTCGTTATGTAGAGGTACCACTGTACTACATTATTTTCTTTGTTTTTATATTTAGTCAAGTTTTGACTAAATATTTTAACATCGAGGGGGAATCGTAAAACGAGGGTCGTGGTGTATGTGTGTGTGTGTGTGTGTGTGTGTGTGTGCGTGCGTGCGTGCGTGCGTGCGTGCGTGTAGAGCGATTCAGACCAAACTACTGGGCCGATCTTTATGAAATTTTACATGAGAGTTCCTGGGATTGATATCCCCGAACGTTTTTCTCCTTTTTTCGATAAATGTCTTTGATGACGTCATATCCGGCTTTTCGTGAAAGTTGAGGCGGCACTGTCACGCTCTCATTTTTCAACCAAATTGGTTGAAATTTTGGTCAAGTAATCTTCGACGAAGCTCGGACTTCGGTATTGCATTTCAGCGTGATGGCTTAAAAATTAATTAATGACTTTGGTCATTAAAATCTGAAAATTGTAAAAAAAAAATAAAAAATTAATAAAACGATCCAAATTTACGTTTATCTTATTCTCCATTATTTTCTGATTCCACAAACATATAAATATGTTATATTTGAATTAAAAACAAGCTCTGAAAATTAAAAATATAATTTTCAGAGCTTGTTTTTAATTCAAATATAACATATTTATATGTTTTTGGAATCAGAAAATAATGGAGAATAAGATAAACGTAAATTTGGATCGTTTTATAATTTATTTTTTTTTTTACAATTTTCAGATTTTTAATGACCAAAGTCATTAATTAATTTTTAAGCCATCACGCTGAAATGCAATACCGAAGTCCGGGCTTCGTCGAAGACTACTTGACCAAAATTTCAACCAATTTGGTTGAAAAATGAGAGCGTGACAGTGCCGCCTCAACTTTCACGAAAAGCCGGATATGACGTCATCAAAGACATTTATCGAAAAAAGGAGAAAAACGTTCGGGGATTTCAATCCCAGGAACTCTCATGTAAATTTCATAAAGATCGGCCCAGTAGTTTGGTCTGAATCGCTCTACACGCACGCACGCACGCACGCACACACACACACACACACACACACACACACATACATGCAAGGCCACCCAACTGGGTTTATTGCTAACATTATGTCAACTGGGTTCCACATGTTCTAAACTAGTGAGCACTTCAAAAAGCACTATACAGCTTCATTTAGTTGTAAATGATCCGAATATGAGTAAAAAAGAAAAATATCTAAACAAACTTCGATGTTGCTGACTTTGGAAAAGTTTGGAAAAGTGGGTTTCTTTTTTGTACTAGTGGGTTCCTTGAGATACACACCGACGACCAAACTACCAAACTGGGTTCCAAACCTGATTCTGCTGTTTGGAGCCTAAATTTGGAAGTTCCACCTTGTTCTCTCAGGGGCGGATCCAGGGGGGGTTTCCGGACCTCCCCCCCCCCGCCCCCCCCCCCCCGCTTTTAATTTTTTTTTTTAAATTAAAAACAAAGAAAAACTGATGGCTCAGGTTGCACCAGATTGCTCCATTTTCCTTGATTTATATCAAAACTGTTCCGGGGGGGCATGCCCCCAGACCCTATAGGAGCAGGCCTTTGTCTTTTAAGTGACAGTTTTAGAAAGTAGGTCGGCAATTTGCTGTCTCAGGTTACACCAGATTGGTCAATTGTCCTTGTTTTGATCCAAATTTGTCTTCCTAAATATACTTTTTGGAAGGTGTATTAGAGGAATTCCGGGGGGGGGGGGCATGCCCCCAGACCCCCCTAGATGGTTTAAACACTTCGCGTCCTCAATTAACTGTTTCGCGTTGTCGAACTCTCCCTAAAAGACATTTGAACCCCCCCCCCCCCCCTCCTAACCATGCTGTGATCCGCCCCTGTTTCTTGTGTGTGTGTGTGCGTTTCTATATCAGTAACTCATCGTCAATTGTGGAAAGTCATAATAAGCCTGGACACATTAAATTTGCCGCCACACCAAATACGAATTGTGATGTTCAGGAATGAGCCTATGTCCGAAAATGGAATTTCTTAGCCTATGGTTACAAATAAATGTCTAACCAATGGCTAAAAGCCATTTAGCCACAGGCATATTAATGCATTCGGCCTTGGACTAAACATTCGTTTTGGTGGTAGAGGGCCTCACCACTATTAAAAAAAAAAGAAAAAAGGTCATGCATTCTGTACAGTATTCAACATTCAACAGAACATTCATTCGTCCATTGGCTAATCCGCAATTTGTAGCATTATTTGTGAAGTCTGTAACGCTCCTATTATAGACATGGATGCAAACACTCAAGACAAATGGATCAAGTTTAGTCAGCCAATTTTATTTAAATCAATGTTAACTGACAAAACACTTTTTGTGAGCAAAACACCGAATGAACTACAACAGCAAATTTAATTTGAAACATTAACCAAGCACATTTATGAAAAATGATGAAACTAAAATAACAAATAATCAGCATATTTTACATAAAACGAGCCTAATTTTCACCAAATTGTAATATCTCCACAAGTCATGGGCCAAAATTTACAACAGACATGAGATTATTCAGTAATCCCTTTGGTGAAAATGGTCCATGGATTTTAAACAGTATACGAAAACTAGTGACATTCCTTCTGGTAATTTGTCTTGGAAGAAAACAAAAGCATATACTGCATAAAAGTATATATGTACATGCCTCAGGTATTCAGGACTCAAGAATACTTATTCCTCAGCCCATAAATAGGGTGATACACCATAACATTAACAAACAGAAATTCATATGAAAATATTCGGCACACAGGCATACTTGATACTGGGTTAGTCTTTCTTTCTTTATTTATTTGGTGTTTAACGTCGTTTTCAACCACGAAGGTTATATCGCGACGAGGGAAAGGGGGAGATGGGATAGGGGAAAGGGGGGAGATGGGATAGAGCCACTTGTTAAGTGTTTCTTGTTCACAAAAGCACTAATCAAAAAAATTGCTCCAGGAGCTTGCAACGTAGTACAATATATGACCTTACTGGGAGAATGCAAGTTTCCAGTACAAAGGACTAAACATTTCTTACATACTGCTTGACTAAAATCTTTACAAACATTGACTATATTCTATACAAGAACCACTCAACAAGGGTTAAAGGAGAAACAGAATCCGTTAGTCGCCTCATACGACATGCGGGGTGCAGAGAAATAAGGATGTGGAAAAGAAGACTTTTGGTAAGTGAAATAAAGGTGATGGATCCAGTCAGGTAGAAATAAGACAACAAGAAAAGAATTGGAAAACTGCAGGGAATAGTAGGGAGAGTTTTCTTGGAAGGAAATATAGGTGAAAGGACTGGTAAGGCAGAAATAAGACAAAAGAAGAGAAGAAACAGAACCGTTAGTCGCCTCTTACGACATGCAGGGTAGCATCGGGTAAATTCTTTCTAGTCCCAACCAATATGGGACTCCCCCTAACCCACGGGGGGTACTGGGTTAGTCACATGTGCATGCATATCTGACACTTCTTCATGAATTTCACATGCATGTCCGCTGCATTTGTTCCCCAATCATCCGCATATTCACATACCTTTTTAACATACGATAACTATATATACGCTCTTGCAAAAAATATGAACGTGTGATCAATAAAACAAATGTTGTCATGTAATAAACTGACATAGTTTTCCTGGACAAAACGTATTACAATACCATCAACTTAACCAAATACAACTTCTTTTTGTGTTTTTGGCTTTCAAATAAAAAATGGCCAGTTTTCTAACATGTGCAGCTGCGCAGGGTTCTGTGACTGTACAATTGTGTTGACAATCGAAACATACATGGTATCCTGTATTATTTTGCTGCAATCAACTCTGCACGCAAATCTTCATACGCTAGGCATACAAATACAAAATGCACATCACTTTCAATACATGTTTTACAAAAAGGACAGAAAAATGCCGTAGTTAATTTAGTTTTATCATGGCTGTGCTTATTTGGCTCTGTAACTGCTAATCCCATTCGAAAACTTGCAAGGGTCTTGCGGCTGGACCAATTTTGACATTGCAATCAATTAACCATTGCATACATGTTTGAACAAATACAGGGATTGACTGAACTCCTGGGTTTTCCCATACAAATCCAAATCTATACAAACCCAGGTGAACATTGGTGGCCCAATTTGTTTAATCCTTTTCATCCAACTTCAAGAGCATATTATACGCTTTTCTTGGTATCCTGTTTTCATTCATTATTGTTATTTTCAACCAATATTGTAACACACACATATAGCAATTTAAAAACATTGACTATCTTCCAGTGTCTCCAAAAACCATATCATTCGGAGTACACTCCTGTTTGTGACCAAGTGTAACCATGCTATAGCCTGGTTGATAGTACTAATTATCATTCCAGACGTATCCCTCAATATTTGTTTGTTTATTTGTTGCTTAACGTCCAGCCGACTACGCAGAGCCATATCAGGACGAGGAAGGGGGGGATGAAGGGGGCCACTTGTCAAGCGATTCCTGTTTACAAATGCACTAACCCATTACTTGTGTCCCAGCAGGCTTTAGTAAAACTAAATTAATACCTACTGGAAGATTACCAGTTTCCAGTATGTTAAAATAGGCTTAACCTATCTACTGCTGGACTTACATCAGAACACTAACAGATTAAACTATACATGAATCGCGAGACAAGCGGCAAGAGAAGAGATTTTTGGAAAAAAATACAGGTGAATGAGCAAGAAGGCAGAAAAAAGAAAAGAATTCATGAAGAAAAAGAGAGCATGACAGGAAAGGGGAACCAAAAATCTACCTAACAGCAAACTAGAAAGCTCCTGCGGTTCCAAAAACAGGAGGGGCCTTTAATTTCATAACCGCAGTGCCCCACTGCGGGAATCCCTCAATATCTTAGAAAGTCTTCCAAGTTCGGGGAGTCTGCAACTTATCAATGTGTCTTCTTGAGAACAGTCTTTCCCCATACTTTAAAGGCTGACATAGTCCTATTTAATAATTTTAATTACTTCCAGGGCTTTTCCCATCGTTGCGGGGATGTATAAATTAAGCTTCCTGCAAAGTTTTAGGTTTGAAGTCCTTACCAATTACGAGAAATAATTAATTCTTTATAAAGTTTATTGCTATGTTTAGCAACAGTTCTCCAGGACTTAGGCTATTTTTAGACTGTCAACACAGACAGTACAGCTTCGTCAATCCCCGCGTGAAGGAAATCGCTCACCTTTCTTTCTTAATTTGGTGTTTAACGTCGTTTTCAACCACGAAGGGTTATTTCGCGACGGGGAAAGGGGGAAGATGGGATAGAGCCACTTGTCAATTGTTTCTTGTTCACAAAAGCACTAATCAAAAATTTGCTCCAAGGGCTTGCAACGTAGTACAATATATTACCTAACTGGGAGAATTCAAGTTTCCAGTACAAAGGACTTAACATTTCTTACATACTGCTTGACTAATTTCTGTACAAAAATTGACTATATAATATTCTATACAAGAAACACTTAACAAGGGTAAAAGGAGAAACAAAATCCGTTAGTCGCCTCTTACGACATGGGGAGCATCGGGTAAATTCTTCCCCCTAACCCGCGGGGGGTAATCGCTCACCTTCCACGTGCAAAACGTAGTGATATTGACACGCCAGATTAGCGCGGTAGTGTATTGTGCTAAGCAGGAAAGCGAGCTTTTCTGTATTCTTGTTAACTTCGCAATTTCCGGAAAACATCCACTTTCACTTTGAGACTGTTCCGTTTACATTCGACACTATCAACACCACTTTGCAATACTGCAATAATTTTTTCTGTGTTCGAAAGCTACAGCCAATCTTTATTATATCCCTTTAGGTACAGTTTTATAACATTATTGGCACATGTAAACAATAGGAATTAATTAATGAACGCTACGTAAAGGGCAGCCTTTAAGAGAAGCGAATCTGAAAATGTCATCGTCTTTCATTTTTCCAATTACCTTTTCAAAAAACTGTTTTAAAAAAAAGTCGGTTTATGAAATAGGGACCCACTTTGTTTACTACTGTTTCTAGCAGAAAAGTGTCAAATGAGGGTTCTCAGAAGTTTTCAAGGCTGGAACCTTTTTGTGCACTTTCGTCAATTTTGTGTGTATATTAGTTCACACACCAAAGCGTGTGAAAAAGTTTCCGACTTGCCGAAACACACAGCCCAAGGACAGATAACTCTAGTTACTGACGAGTTGCAGTTTCAAGATGGCGACGACTCGTGGATCCAAGGTAAGCTTGTCGGCGAAGCAAGTTTCTTTTTTCACTGCCAAAATCTGAGCTACCTCTGGCTCTTCTTTGTGAACTCATTCAAGGTGGGTAGACATTTTTACATTGACTTGTTGGCAAAAAATACAACAATGTTTTTTGCATTTATCTCCGCCCCCCCCCCCCCCCCCCCCCCCCCCCCCCCCCACCTGACAGTGCCTCTTTGAGTAGAGCAGGAAACTGAACACTTGAATGGTCACTTGAATGGTCACTTGAATGGTCACTTGAAAGGACTTGCTTTGGCTGGCAAAGAGATGATCGGCATCCTGAATCTGCAGAATACAACATCCCACAAAGGTTAGGGTAAGAGTGTGAGACAACATAATCTTACTCACAACAATTGGACAGGAAGAATTATATTCAAAAATGCAGTTGTTGCAAGCAAAGTTTGAGTGACATAGAGGGAAAAAACAGAGAGAGAAAGAGAGAGTGAGAGTATATTGCGAAGGTGATGGACACATTAATCATTAAAAAAAACACACACACACACACACATAACATTATTTATTAGTATATAGACCTTGGGAAATAGAGACACAGAGGAAATTAGACCTCAGGGAACAGAGATCTGGGGGATGACTAACCTGAGGAACAGACCTGGAGGAACACAGACTTGAGGAACACACCTGGGGAAACACAGACTTGGGGGAACACAGACCTGAGGAACAGACCTGGGGAAACACAGACCTGAGGAACAGACCTGGGGGAACACAGACCTGCCTACCCCCAAAATTACAAGGTGTAATGAGTCAAGCCAAAAAGAGTAATCTGTTGGAAGAAAGTGTATTCAGGTTCCATTCGGCAATCATTTCGCACATTGTCACTAAGTCTTCTGCTCGGATAATTTCTCCTTCCAGTTTTGTTACTGTATCACTCAACTTCCTGATAAAGAAACAGGTAATTTGAACGTCTATGAGCTCTCTGTACTGCATCCTTGTGATCATTTGTCCCGATGTGCTATCAGGGCCTAGCATTGGAAAAAGTGAGTTCAGCTTACAAAGGCGGGGGTCTGGCCCCTGGTGGGGGAAAAAAAAGAAGAAATATAAATATAAATAGTGGTGAAATAGAAAAAAACTCATAGAAAATTTGAAAAATAAATTGAGATTTTTTTTACCTAAAATGACCCCCCCCCCCCCCCCCCCCAAGAAGATTGAGCAACTAAATTATGCCTTCACCAACAAGCAAAACACAGACAGAAAACAAGAAAACTGACAATCTTGTGTTATTTGGCCTGAAAGTGCCATTCCCACTTCCAGGAATACCTAGATTCTTTGTCACTGAATGGCTGACCACGTTCAACAATGTCGCTTCGAGACATTATTTCAAGTCTAGAGCCACAAAACACCGGCACAAAGCATGGTCGCGCGATGCCACAGGAAGTGCGTGCTCAAGCAAACTGTCAAACCGATTGAGAATTGAACCGAACAGCGCACAAAACGAAAGCTGGGACTGTTTGGGTTTACCGTTTGGGAATAACAGGTTTTTGCATTTCGGAGTACACCAAATCGAGTTCCGCGTACTGGAGATGTTATTTCGGCGTAAAGTAAGCCGAACAGCTTACAATGCTAGGCCCTGGCTATGCACAGTCATATTTTCCAATGTGTGCACACGAAAAGTCACAGTGGCAAAGGGAACACAAGACGTGCTTTGGTCCTTTTGATTAAGGTCCTAGGCATGGCCACGATTTCATTTAGCTAGCTGCCTTTGTATTTCTGTTGAATGCCCGAGTTGCCCAGTAGAGTCCATGCAGCACTGTATGCTGATGACCTTGTTCTCTGGTGCACTGAGGAGCATGCAACAACTGCGACCTACAGGATGCAACTTGCCCTCGAGAAAGTTGCAGCTTGGACAGACAACTGGTGTGTAACCATCAACAGAGACAAGACAACAGCTACTCTCTTCACACTCTCCGCCAAAGTACAACCTGGAAGACTGACGTTGGGTGACACGCCACTGAAGTTTGAAGACCAGCAAACTTACCTCGGAGTCACATATGACAAACGCATGACATGGCAACATCACATCATGAATGCGGAAGCAAAAGCCAGAAGAAAACTGAACATCATGAGGAAACTGGCAGGATCACAATGGGGCGCAAACGAAAAGATCCTCAAGACAGTGTACCAGGGGACCGTACGACCTCACCTTGAGTACGGATCTAGCTCTTGGATGACAGCAGCCAAGACGCACCTTCAAACCCTAGAGATAGTCCAAAATCAAGCGATGAGAATCATCACAGGCGCTATGAAGACAACCCCAATAGACAAGATGCAACAGGTGACCGGCATACCTCCACTCAGCAAGAGAAGAGAATGCAAAGCGATGGTACAAGACATCAAGTACCAGTGCATTCCAGACCACCAAATGAATGCAAGGATAAAGCAGCTCTCTTCTGGCAGGCTAAAGAGATCAAGCTTTGCAACTGAGACACGGGCCCTGAAGAGAGAACACCAAGCAAAGATGCCTGAACTGGTTCACCCATCACACTTCTCCCTTGAAGAACCACCCTGGAAAAACAACCTTGAAAACGTGTCCATCCAGACCACAGTTCCTCATCTCACAACAAAAGATGAACAGAGCGATGTGCAGAAGAAAGCCAGGTGACACTTGCCATGCTCGACGAAAGATACCCCCAAGAAGCATGGATGCGGGTCTTTACAGATGGGTCCGCCACAGATGCCGTCAAGAGAGGAGGAGCTGGTGTCTACATCCAACACCCCAGTGGAGAGTGGCAAGCAGAGGCTATACCAACTGGCCTCCATTGCACCAACTACAGAGCAGAGGTAGAAGCGCTTATCCACGCAGCCAATACCATCAGCAGCAAGGTCAATCCCGACACCCAAGTTGTCTTCCTGACTGATGCCTTGTCTGTGCTGCAAGCAGTCAACAACAACAAACTGCGCTTAGAACTGTACCCACGGAATACGCGCTATATAAGCTTCATATTGATTGATTGATTGATATTGCAGTGGGTCCCCTAACACTGCGGGATAGAGGGGAACGAACAAGCGGATAAAATGGCCAAACTGGGTGCGGAGGACGAACAAGAAGAAAACCCAGTGAGCTCCACAGAGATGAAAACCGTCATAAAGTCTCTGCTTAAACCCCCCCCCCCCCCCCCCAACGCACGACAGCAACCACCAACTGTCAAGACCTGAACAGGTAGTCATTTTTCGCCTGAGAACAGGGCACAACAGAATGCAACAACACCTGCACAAAAAACTGCGAGCCGTGCCCTCCCCCATGTGTCCCTGTGGAGACGCAGAGCAGGATGCAGCCCACATCCTGCAGGACTGCAGGAATCTCCAGCCCCTGAGGAGAGAGATCTGGACCAGGCCGGTGCCCCTTCATGAGAAGCTGCATGGACCTGTGGAGGCTCTTCATAAGACCACCAGCTTCATTACCAGAGCTGGACTCCACGTTTAGCATTGGCGAACGACAAGAAGAAGAAGACAGACCTGGGGAAACACAGACCTGGGGGGACACAGACCTGAGAAACAGACCTTGGGGAACACAGACATAGGGAAACAGACCTGGGGAAACACAGACTTGGGGGAACACAGACCTGAGGAACAAACCTGGGGGAACACAGACTTGTGAGAACACAGACTTGGGAGAACACAGACCTGGGGAAACACAGACTTGGGGGAACACAGACCTGAGGAAACAGACCTGGGGAAACACAGACCTGGGGGAACAGACCCGAGGAACACAGACCTGGGGGAACACAGACCTGGGGGAACACAGACCTGAGGAACAGACCTGGGGGAACACAGACTTGAGGAACAGGCCTGGGGAAACACAGACTTGGGGAAACACAGACTTGGGGGAACACAGACCTGAGGAAACACAGACCTGAGGAACAGACCTGGGGGAACACAGACCTGCCTACCCCCAAAATTACAAGGTGTAATGAGTCAAGCCAAAAAGAGTAATCTGTTGGAAGAAAGTGTAATCAGGTTCCATTCGGCAATCATTTTGCACATTGACACTAAGTCTTCTGCTCGGATAATTTCTCCCTCCAGTTTTGTTACTGTATCACTCAACTTCCTGATAAAGAAACAGGTAATTTGAACGTCTTTTTGTTTCTATGAGCTCTCTGTACTGCATCCTTGTGATAATCTGTCCCGATGTGCTATGCACAGTCATATTTTCCAATGTGTGCACACGAAAAGTCACTGTGGCAAAGGGAACACAAGACGTGCTTTGGTCCTTTTGATTAAGGTCCTAGGCATGGCCACGATTTCATTTAGCTGCCTTTGTATTTCTGTTGAATGGCTGTCTTCTTTCTCACAGCAATCCTTTTACCACCACTGTGACAAGCTTCCTCGTCAGATTCGTCTGTCTCGTGGGGACTCAGATTTTCCACGCGTCGCTAATTCATTGTAATGCGAACGGCAGCGTCTATCTTGTTTGTGGCTGAACAGACCGGAAATGACCGGATATTGCCTAAATGATCTCGCGCAGGCGCAAACTCAAGCTCTGCGAAAGCAACTATACTGATCGGATTTACTTCGAGATAAGATGCAAAAAATCATACTTTTGGATTCTTAAAAATCGTACTTCCATTCTGGAAAGCATGGTGGCGTAGTTTGGGTTAACATTCGTAGTAAGTTACGCCCAAATCGTAAGGGTAGGCAGGTCTGGGAACACAGACCTGAGGAACAGACCTGGGGGAACACAGACCTGGGGGAACACAGACCTGGGGGAACACAGACCTGGGGGAACACAGACCTTAGAAACGGACCTGGAGAAACATAGACCTGGGGAAACACAGACCTGGGTAATGATGAAGCTGAATCCAGACACAAACAGACAATGAAGATAAGGCTAACCTAGATGGCGGTGGTGAGTATGAAGAATCGGTGAAGACTCGAACGGCCTCTTTACTCTCTTCCTCTTTCGACCTCGGCTTTCATGCCTCTCTGCTGACCCTTGGGCTATCCTGGTTTCATGGTCCTCTCTGGCACTGTGTGACACCCTGTTGAAAAACAAAAGGTTCAAGTAGTGGAGAGCCAGAACTGTCAATATTAATGCTGAGAGGAAAATTCAGCTAACAAGAATGCAAACAGACTAGATCCAAGTCATTCCAACATCATGGACAGCCTAGTTAAAGTATGAAACATGGTTTTGGAGGTTTCCCCGGTGTGCAGGGACAGCCAGACGGACGGACAGTCAGATGGACAGACAACCCGTCAGATAGACAGACAAATGGACAGACAGCCAGTCATATAGACAGACAGCAGACGGACAACCAGCCAGACGGACGGTCAGATGGACAGTCAGATGGACAGACAGCCAGACGGACAATCAAATTGAGGGACAGATGAAGGGATAACATGTAGGCAGTCATAGTCAGATGGAAACAAAGCAATATAGGCACTATCTAACATGTCAGAACAAAATCTAAACCAAGTCCTTGCTTTATCTTAAAATGATACAGACCCAGTTTTCTCCAAGTGTGAAAGGCAAGCATGGTTTACTCTTGGTCACAAACAAGAGCGTGAGCTTTCAGCCCAAGGTCACTATGGGAGCAGGTCTGTTTCCCCTGGTTAATGTTGTGCAGGGCTTTGTTTCCTGGGCCTGGAGGGAACATACACCCAGGGAATTTAGAACTAGGGAACTGAGACCAGAGAAAACATAATCATGGTGGAAAATATAAACCTCAGGGAACAGAGACCTGGGCAAACATATACCTGAAGGAACATAGACCTAAGAGAACATAGACTTGAAGGAACATAGACCTGGGGGAACATGGACCTGGGGAACATGGACATGGGTAATCGTGTAAGTGATCCCGGACAGAAAAGACAATGAAGATAAGACTAACCTAGATGGTGGTGGTGAGTATGAAGAATCGGATGAAGACTCGAACGGCCTCTTTTTTCTCCTTTCGTCCTCGGCTCTCACGCCTCTCTGCTGACGCTTTAGGTACCCTGGTTTGATGGTCCTCTCTGGCACTATGTGACAACCTGTTGAAAGAAAAGGTTCAAGTAGTGGAGATATAGAACTGTCAATATTAATGTTGAGGAAAATTCTGCTGACAAGAATGCAAACAGACTAGATCCAAGTCATTCCAACATCATGGACAGTCTGTTAAGGTATGAAATAAATTATAGTTTTGGAGGTGACCTCACGTTAAAGTTGTATTTTTCCCCGGCGTGCACGGACAGCCAGACGGACAACCGGATGGAGGGACAGATGAACGGATGACATTTAGGCAGTCATAGTCTGCTAGAAACAAAGCAATACGAGGAGGACTCATTATGTTTTGCATCCTGGGCAAACTAATGAAGTCACTACTTTGCCTTTTTCATTACATCAAAGACCAGTTTTGGGAAGACTTGTGACAACAAAAGTTTCTTAATTTCGTGCAACCGTTTTCATTCTTATGAAACGCGCTTTTCGGTGACCTCGGCGATCAACCACAGTCGATCGACTGGGCAGTCGATCGACTGTCAGTCGGTTCACTGCTATCTTATGAAACTGGCCCCTGGGGCCCAGTCGATCGACTGTGGTTGATCGCCGGGTCACCGAAAAGCGCGTTTCATGAGCGAATCACCGTCACCCGCGGACAACCGCAGTCAACCAACTGTACGGTAATCCGAATGGCCAAGTCGAGGGCTAAATTTAGCAACATTACCACTTCCGTTTGCTCATTCGCACGTGGAAATGGCGATGGAAGAAAAAACTAGTCTCGGCCCGCTCAAAATAACAATGATCGAGACTTTCAGTAATTCCTTCGCGTGACGTCTAACCCTCTTACGCCATAATGTGACGTCTTCAAGACATAACCCTGACTTGTCTCCTGGATTACTGCGTCATGATAGATACATTTCGAAGAACAATCACAAGGTTTGGCTCACAATCCAAAAAAGTCAATCAATATGAGGCTTATGTCGCGCGTATTCCGTGGGTACAGTTCTAAGCGCAGGGATTTATTTTAAAAAATTTAAAATTTTTTATTTTATACAATTTATATTGCGCACATATTCAAGGCGCAGGGATTTATTTATGCCGTTTGAGATGGAATTGTTTTACACAATACATCACGCATTCATATCGGCCAGAGAAAACATAATCAAAGTGTGAGCATTGTGTCATTGACTGTGCGGATAATTACATTTATTTTCGGTTTACCGCAGTAAGCCGAACACAGTGTTGGGGGGAGAGCATCACCGTGTTTGGCTGACTTCAGGTGAGATGACCCGCAGTCGGCCGACTGAAATTTTGTTTGTGAAACCCGATAATGTCGGATTACTGTGGTTCTCTCGGACAACTGCAGTTGATCGACTCTGTTTCTGGCTTATGAAACATAGACCTGGGCAAACATATATACCTGAAGGAACATAGACCCAAGGGAACACAGACCACAGGCGGAAGGTATCGTTCACTGGACCACTACTTTCATAGAAAGACTACAAGGTATGACACTCAGCTTCGAGTCTTGCTCCACTAAGTTCAAAAAAAATTATGCAAATAATAATTGCCAATGTCGAGATTCTTTGTAACTTTACAAATGCCAGGATAAATGAATGTTCTAACTATCTGTACCTTTTATGTTTAGCTGCCTGTCCGCTGCATGTTTTTAAACCGTATTTTGTGCGACCAAACGCGTCTGTCGCCGGCATATCACTTAGATCCCTGGGAAAGCTGAACATTTGTAGGTCCGAGGAGTTGGTAGTGCGATGCGCTCATTGGTTAATAACCGGATATTCAATGATTATTTTTGATTTGGCAAACGGTTCTTCACCAAAAACCTAACAAAAACCTAAAGTGAAACTCCCGTGGGTAGCTTCCCTTCGCTGCAATATTTACATATGTTTTAGACCAATGAGCACCCGTATGCATATTCGGTGCGGGATGCATGATTTCTTCCCAACTACAGGTAGCGGTTCGCAAACGAACATTCGTCAAAATGATGGTTAAAAACAACTTGCAGCAGACGGCAGCTGAAAATTAAAGATACATGTATGATGTAGTTAAAACAATCATTCAACTGTATTTATTTGACCTTACACAGACTGTTGGAAGAGGCAAACCGCCTTGAACACAAAAATTGTCCGCAGGAAGCGACTCCAAGAACACAGACGACTTGAAGCTGAGTGACATACCTTGTAGTCTTTCTATGAAAGTAGTGGTCCAGTGAACGATACCTTCCGCCTGTGCACAGACCTGGGCAAACATAGACCTGAAGGAACATGGACCTGGGGAACATGGACATGGGTTATCGTGTAAGTGATCCCGGACAGAAAAGACAATGAAGATAAGACTAACCTAGATTGTGGTGGTGAGTATGAAGAATCGGATGAAAACTCATACGGCCTCTTTTGTCCTCGGCTCTCATGCCTCTCTGCTGACGCTTTGAGTACCCTGGTTTCATTGTCCTCTCTGGCACTATGTGACAACCTGTTAAAAAACAAAAGGTTCAAGTAGTGGAGATATAGAACTGTCAATACTAATGCTGAGAGGAAAATTGAGCTGACAAGAATGCAAACAGACTAGATCCAAGTCATTCCAACATCATGGACAGTCTGTTGAGGTATGAAATATTTAGTTTTGGAGGTGACCTCACGTTAAAGTTGTATTTTTCCCCGGCGTGCACGGACAGCCAGACGGACAACCTGATGGAGGGACAGACAACCCCATCGTGCCCAGACATGTAGCCAGACGGACGGACAGTTAGATGGACAGACAGCCCGATGAACAACCGGATGGAGGGACAGATGAACGGATGACATTTAGGCAGTCATAGTCTGATGGAAACAAAACAATATAGGCACTATCTAACATGTCAGAACAGAATCTAAACCAAGTCCTTGCTTTATCTTAAAACGATGCAGACCAAGTTTTTTACAAGTGTGAAAGGCTAGCATGGTTACACTTGGTCACAAATAGGAGCGTGAGCCTTCAGCCCAAGGACACAATGGGAGCAGGTCCGTGTTTCCCCTGGTTAATGTCCCACAGGGCTTTGTTCCCTGGCCCTGGAGGGAACATACACCTGGGGAACTGAGACCAGAGGGAATGGGGGGAAATAAAGGACTCGAGGAATAGAGACCTGAAGGAACATACACCTGGGAAACGTAGACCTAGCTAATCATGGAGCTGATCCCATGTGCAAAAGACAATGAAAATGAGGCTAACCTAGAAGGTAGTGATGAGTATGAAGACTCGAACGTCCTCTTTTCCCTCCTCTTTTGCCTCTCTGCCGACGCTTTGGATACCCTGGTTTCATGGGTCTCTTTGGCACCATGTGACACCCTGTTGAAAAACAAAAGGTTCAAGTAGTGGAGAGCCAGAACTGTCAATATTAATGCTGAGAGGAAAATTCAGCTGACAAGAAATTGAAGAATGCAAACAGCCTAGATCCAACATCATGAAATGTATGGTTGAGGTATGAACATAGTTTTGGAGGTGGCCTCACTTTAAACTAAAGATGCACTGAAGTAGTACGAAGGGAAAATTAACAGAGGTAGAATGAAGTTGCTTTTATATCAATCTGAAAATAATTTCACAAAAATGAGCATCGCCAATTTGTATTATTTTTATTTATCAAAAGTGAATGAGCAGACCTGGAAATTTTGGACTTGGTGCTTGACATCAATCAATCAATATGAGGCTTATATCGCGCGTATTCCGTGGGTACAGTTCTAAGCGCAGGGATTTTTTAATTTTTTTATTTATTATTTTTTTATGCCATTTTATATCGCGCACATATTCAAGGCGCAGGGATTTATTTATGCCGTGTGAGATGGAATTTTTTACACAATACATCACGCATTCACATCGGCCAGCAGATCGCAGCCATTTCGGTGCATATCCTACTTTTCACGGCCTATTATTCCAAGTCACACGGGTATTTGGTGGACATTTTTATCTATGCCTATACAATTTTGCCAGGAAAGACCCTTTTGTCAATCGTGGGATCTTTAACGTGCACCCCCAATGTAGTGTACACGAAGGGACCTCGGTTTATCGTCTCATCCGAAAGACTAGCACTTGAACCCACCACCTAGGTTAGGAAAGGGGGGAGAAAATAGCGGCCTGACCCAGGGTCGAACACGCAACCTCTCGATTCCGAGCGCAAGTGCGTTACCACTCGGCCACCCAGTCCATGGTGTGACATAAGACTTGACATCATAACAGTACTTGGTGGGCTACCGTAATGACTTAGAGTGTACCAAAAGAGACAATCGCGAGCACTTTGTAAGTCTTTATAAAAAAAAAGTAAGCAAACTAGAAAACCATGCCCTGTTGTAAATGTTTCTTTTAGAGTTTAGACATTCAGATTCTGATGGCATCTGCTTTAAGTGTTTATTAATTCTCGTAACAGTGCATTCATGATTCAACGGGCAGTAGGTGAATTTTTTTCAAATATAAATGTGACTGTGAGTGATAGGCCTATGCCACAGATGGTACAGAATCTATGATTATGTTATCAAAACGTGTCTAAGCTGAATTCGCGAAATAAAGAGAAAAGCGCCAACTCTTGAGTAGAGAGGTAATAAAGTAATCGCTAATCGAGCGAAATGGCAATCCGTGGCGACTTACTTAGGAGTCGGGAAGACGCAAATCCTGTGTATCGTCAAGAATAAAGACTCGGTGTTATCAAGATGGGGAGAAGGATAGCGAAGCGAAAGTACGCAAAGAAAGGTGCCTGTACGAAGACCTCAACGATCATGTATGAGACAAGTTTAGCGATGCACGGCGAAGAAACATTCCTGTGAGCAGAAACATGATTCGGGAGAAAAGTCGTTATGCTTTCTATCGAGCAGGACATTCGGATTTTACTGGTTGCGCCACAATGTCAAATGTGCTTCACTCGGCGGGGAGCGAGCATTACGCCATGAGTAAATTTTCTTAGAAACTTGAGTTAAAGTTGTTCTGCTGTAATGTGTTTGGGTGTGTGTGTGTGTAGATATGACTGTAAACTGCAACTGTGTGTGTACATTGACAGTACATAACAGTACATATACATTGTACACTGCAACCAAATTCATGACCGCCCGGGCCAAAAACTCAAACAACCATTTTAAGACACCCCCCCCCCCCCCCCCCCCCCCCCTTTTTTTACGACCTAATTGTCAAGGTTTTTCCAAAGTCGTAAATAGGGGGTTCTACTGTAGTATGAATTCGGTTTTCATGATCACACCAAAGCCTGATGAGACTCCACTAAATACAGTTGATTGTTTACTAATTCCTTGCTTGCATCACTGCAATACAACTCATACTGGTATTCTTGAAGTTGAAGAACAGCAACAGGTCTTGCTTTATTTCACTATTATTTTCACAACTGCTGACTGAACAACATTCAGAATCGCAAAATTTGGCAGTCAAAGTGGAGACTTTCTTCACATTGACTGTGTGTAACTAAGCTAGAGTGTACTGAAAATGTGAAATGACGTCACAGTTCTAGCAGGGTTCATACAGACACCTGACAGTGAAATTCAAGGAGTATTCAAGGAGTTTTCAAGGAGTATTTCCGGTATCCCAGCTCCACCATGGCAGGCTCCAGAGAATCAATCAGGGTGGTTGCATAAGCATGTCCAAGAAATTTGGAAGCGTAGTATTCCGTTTGGACTTGCTGCCCGTTCCAGCAACGAACAAAAATGTCAAGTTGTTTCATTTTGCTGAAAAACTTTAATATTAACATTTTTTTTTGTGCCTGCACTTCAGAATTCAAGGAGGTTCAAGGAGGTTAAACACAAGAATGACCATTTTCTCCAAATTCAAGGAGATTCAAGGTCCTTGAAAAGGGGGGTTGAAAATTCAAGGGGATTAGAGAAAGGGGGAATGTACGTTCTGGCTCACCGATTCCGACAGACCCTAAATATTAACGCAAAATAGGCTTCTGGACTAAACTTTTACTAAAATGAAACATGCGACAAAATCAGAAAAATACTGCATAAATCCATACAAAAAAAAAATACAGTAAAGTAAGGTTGTTTTGAACCAATGCCGGGTCTGTCGGAATCAGTAACCCAGAACGTACATTCTCCCTTTCTCTGATACAACATTCTTAAGCTCAATACGCTCTCTCATTTACAAACTTTACTTCATATGTTCTTTCACTGTTAGAATTATATCTGATACATGCAATGTGACTGTCTAAACGAATAGTTAACTCTTTACAAGTGATTCTATTTTTACTTTTTCTTCCCGTCCTATTTGAATCCCCTTTTTTAAAAACTGCTTTTTCAGATCTTCTATATCGAGTGGCTTGTTATATTCAGCTCGTGTTTTTGTTTGAATACTTGCTTTCTTACTTTTGTAGTCATCAAAGTCTGTTTGTATCTGTTTGAATTCTTCGTCAGAAACTTTTGAATCTTCAAGTGCTTTACTGATAGACAGTTTTAGGCTAGACAATTTTGATGATGCAAGAGTGGAAATGGATTCGTGTTTTTCAAGCTTTTTCACAATTTTTTTCATTATAGCTGATGCTATAAATGATAAACCACCAACTGCTGCTGCGACACCACCTAGGATTAGAGAAACTGGAGTCCCTACTCCGGTAGCTAACAGAATTGTTCCCGTTACACCTGCAGCTGATGCAAGGATAGTAGAACCAGTGCTGGCATTAGAAAGGCTGTTGTAAGTTGTTGAGTACTTACGTCTAGCGCGAGAATATTTTTCTAATTCATCTTCTAGTTGTTTTTGTATATTACTAATGTGTGCCAGTCTGAATTGTTGACTTTCTGCTGCACTTTCATCAATATTAGGATAAAGCTTCACACTGCTAGTCATCTTTTTAATGCAAAATATAAAATATTTATCTTAATTCTCACTGGCCAGTGTTTCTGCTAAGCTTTGAAGCTGTTCATTGCTTAACACCTTATCTGTATAGTAGAAAGCAATCAAATCAAGATAAGTAAGATTAATACTTCTTATTTCTGTTAAATTATTTATATCTGCGTTAACAACAACATTTTGGTTTGACGTCTGTTTCTTTATTGTGTTAGAATCCTTTTGAACAGCAATAAATACTCTGACTTCTTCAACATTTAATGGTCTCCAGTTGAGATTTATTCCTCTCATTAGAACAGTGTTTGTGGTTTCTTCCCTTTTCCTGACAACTATATCAAATATCATAGTTGCATTCTGCCCTATTGGAAGCTTGGGTATAAAATCGACAATGGTGTCAGCGTCCTTTGCAACACTTTGTTTTCTGTGAATGAGATAGTTGTTCTTATGGAAAGGTTTAACTGCAACTTCTCCCCTGCTGTTAAACGCAGGAACAAGGCTAACAATTAGTGGTTTAGCATTGATTGACTTACGGAATGTGTCGTCTTTTCCAACAAGAGTGTATGGACTCACAAATTCAAACTTCATTTCCCAGTCAATCTTTTTTATAACAGGACTAAGTACCCATTTTTTATTCTGATGTTTCCACATGTAGTATATGTCATCGACAATTGGATCAGGTACATTAACATCACGGATTTGACCTAGTTTGAGGAATCTTGGTTTCTTTTCATCGTCGATTTCCTTTCTCTTGTAATGACCAGTGTCTGTAAACTCGAATGCATACACTGCACCAACTTCAGCATTGCTCTCAAAGTCGATAGCGTCTGCTAAATCTTTCAACTCTATAGTTGAACATGCAACAGGATAAGCTATTGTAGGTCCACTCGACATTTTAATACTCAATATTTTATGGAACTATTTCCAATGTAATGTTAAACAAACAATCAACTGGTTGTCCACTTTGATTTTTCAGATCAATGTGTAGGAATTCATGACACCCTTCCTCCAAGTCCTTGAACTGAAGTGTCTTAAATGTTGGCACGTGCATTTTACAAAAAGAGGCATCACTCGGTGGAAGAATCCTAAGCAGATCAGAACGCTGATCATTAAACAGATTATAGGATGTGTTAAGCTCTCTCATGTGAACAAACAGTACACTGTTAACATCCATGTCAATGGGACGTGTTCCCTTGTATATTTTTGTAATTCCAAGCATATCAAGGAGTTTGGTTGGAAACTCAACGTTTACTTCTCTAGTTTTGGGCATAGTAAGAGTAGCAATGAGACTTGCATGATTTAAACTCGCTGTAATACCTACTGGAGCAAACAATTCTTTCTCTAAAGTGCAGAAGTCATAGTAACCATCTTCTACAGAATGTGTTTTACCATTAATTCTAACCCAGTTGTTAGCCTTTTTTTTACTGATATTATACCAAGTAACCTTGTACATAATTTCATGCAGTGCAACTTTCATTCCTCCATTTTGATTGTTGATAGGGTTTGCAAGTTTAACTGGCACACTAGTCTTCACATTTGTTAGTGTGATAAACATTTTTTATTCAACAACAAAAATGAGTCAGTATAAATTCAACAAAGACGTTAAATACAAAACTGGACCATATTACAATCCAAAGACTATTTCTTTCCATGAGTTGGACTTTGCTGTAACAGAAACAGAATCCATTCGCGTTAAAGTGCCTGACCCATTCCATTCTTACCTAAATCCCCCAATCAAAAATGATAGTGTTCCAAAGATGTGGAACTCTCACCCAATTCAGTTCTATCAGAATCAGTTAAACTTTGCAATATTCTGTGCAACCACAGGATGTGGAGTGTCCTATGCAGACCACATGAATAATTCAAACTTACTGACAAAGTGTGTGTACACATTTCACGTTTACTATCAGTGCAGGAGAATCTTGTCTGAACTTCAGGCACCAATGCCGCATGAAAAGAGCTGGAACCCATTCAACAATAGGATAAACATGAAAGTGTATGAGCGTCTCTGCAATGAATTCAATATAGATTTTAAGACCGACTTTAGGCAAAAGCAAGACAAAAACCATGGCATGGGAACACTATATTTATGGGGTGTCCACAGGAGGTATAATTTTGATTACTGGCCAGGTCATACATCTTTTTCTTCAAATGTGCAGGTACAGTTAGGATCAATAGAACAACAGCACCACAATGCATGGACTACTTTTATATTAGACACCGGCAAAGGTTTCACTGGATCAGGTGTTGAAAGGATCAATGAATCTATCCGAACATATGCGTGGTGCTTGCTAGGCTCGCAGGCACAGACACGATCAAACATAATGAGAACAAGCACAGGGTTTGGTGCGCAGAAACAGTTGTTATCAAATTTAGAAGATGTCATAAACTCTGCAGTTGATCTGCCTTCCAGCATCAAAAGGTATCAAGACTCTCTCCGTTATGCAAGATCAAAAGTTGACTTTGCTGTTGGTAACGGCCTTTACATGTTACCTTCTGATCTCCAGCTGCAGATTGGAACAATAACAAATTATAACAATGAAATCATTATTGCTAGTGACACCCAGCCGCTTGGAAAGGGTGAAGAACTGAATTCAGAAATCAGAACGATGCTACAGCCATATCACAATGAACAGAAACAAAGCGTGACAAGTGAAGATCACGCTGCAGGTGAAGATCATTCTGTCACTAGTGATGATCAAGCTGTTAGTATTAGTGATGATCATGAATCGCAGAAGACTGCTCTAGTAATTGGTGGAGTGGGTGTAGGCTTACTTTTGCTTTATTCTCGTTAGCAGAACACCCGCAATTAAAACTATTAGAGTCCAGAGATGTTCAGCCATGAAACCAACAACTTTACCTGCAAAAGATAACAGCCAGCTAACAATTGAACCAATGATTCCTGGAAGTGCATCCAAAGCTTTTGCTGCTAGTTTCTTTAATAGTTCTGCAATGTGTTTGAGTTGTTTCTTTACCCATCCCGGATCAGATGGAGATGAAGGTGGAGGTGGAGGTAGAGGTGTGACAGTGCCACCTGTGAGTGTTAACACTAATGTGCTTATTGCAAATCCTAACGCAGTTAGTATACTAGCTATTGTGATTCCCTGCTCTCTGAAAAGCGTTCTAATTCTTTCAGCAAGAGTTGTGTCTTCGTAAAGGATTCTTTGAATTGTATTTTTTATTCTGCTGACCTGTGTTCTCAGTTGTTCTCTATTGTTACTTAGAACTTCTAACCTTATGGCTTTCTCCTCCTGCAAATCTTTTAAACGCTTAGAAATTCTGTTTTTTACTTCTTGTTCTAGGTTCAAATCGTCAGCATCAGCAAGTTTTTGTTTCTCTTTGTTTATATCTTCATCCAGCTGACCTAGTTTTGACAGATTATTTGCTATTTCACCTCTGATGGTTTGTAGTGATTGATTAAGGGCTTCTATTTCTCTCATAGGTAATAGTTCATGTGGAGTCTTCAGTGAAGTTTCCTCAGAAAAAGAAGTCTCTATCTCTTGTATAAGTTGATCAGCCTCATCTGCAAGTTTATTAAGATCTTGCAATGGAACAGATTCTATTTGAGTAGCAGTTGGTAGTCCTAGTTCTGCTTGTTGAAGTAAGGAAACAACATGGGAAGATGATGACCGTGTGCTAGGCACAATATCTAATTGCCTAAGTCGATTAGCAGTAAGTTTTTGTTTTAGTGAAACTTTTGATAGAAACTTAGCAGGATTAGATTTATATGTAAGTTGGACTTTTTCTCCTTTATCGCTAGTTGTATATAAATGATTTGCTTCCATTTTGAACTGGTTTGGATCTAAAACATCAGGTTCTTCTCCTAAACTTTTGTAGAAATCTCTAACTTTACCTTCCAGAAGTTCATGTCGTGCCACCTCATAATGCAGTGAATGATGGTAGGGAACCAAAGGGATTGCTTCGCTCATGTCGTCCGCTGGCTCAAATAAATCTTCAAATCCACCTTCTGCCATTTGTAACTTATTTTTTATTTTGAAAATAAAAAAAGATGGCACAATCGTTCGGTTCTGTTCTTGATCCTTACAGAAGGCTGAAAGAACCTCTCGGGGTAAAAGGAATAAGGCAAACAGTTATAGTTACAAATAATCCTTCTACTATTGATCAGAATGAAATACTTACTGTTAGGTTTCCTAATCTAGGTAAGAACGATGTTATTGTACCAGGCACTGTAAGACTATCATTCAAATTAGAATTAGAATCTGGCTCAGATGAAAATAGGACTTTGGCTTATAATGTAGGAAGAGCAATTGTGAGGAAGATTACTGTCAAACTGGAAGGGCGGGAAGTGATGTCATTGAATAATGCAGATGTTTTTTTAGTTTATGCAGATCATTGGTTGACTGACAATGAAAAGAAAAACAGAGTGTTTCAAGGGATTCAGTCAGACAATGGGATAAAAGTTAGAATAGGAGCCGGAGATAAAGCTGACAATAACAAAAAAGATAACGCTGTCAATGTTGCTTTTGGAAACAAATTTTGTATTCCACTTGACTTTGAACTCATAAATTCACATCCTCCCTTCTATCAAGGAGCATTGCGTGACAGGCTGTCATACGACCTGACTTTCAATAGTTATGATCGTGTTATGCTTTCACAAGACCCGGAAGCAAAGTATAAGGTGTCTGGAATTTCTTTAGAGTTTGATGTTGTAAACCATCCTGAACTGGCTAGACTTATAGAAAATCAGTACAGTTCTAAGCTGCCTATCTATTATGAAAGAGTGTTGAATCACAGTACACTTTCAAAAAGCCAGGCTGATCCAATCTGGAACATTAACTTGAATACACCAGCTAGGTCAATGAAGGGAATACTTATGTTGTTTGAGGAACCAAAAGATTCATATGAAAGGCAAATAGAAAAGTTTTACAATCCACTAATCAATAGAGTATATTGCACAATTGAAGGGCAGCCAAACCAAATATTTGCATCTGGCATGCTGCCATACCAACACTATGATGAAGCAAGAAAGTACTTTACTGGAGGAAGATTGAAAGACCCAACATCTGATCTTGTGGCTAAAGATCTACATTTACACGGTGTTGGCGTAGAAGATTTCTTGACAAATAAATATGCGTTATGGCTGGATCTCAGAACAACTGACGACAACAAACTGCATGGAAGTGGAAGGCGAATTGAAAACGGATCAGAAGGAATCACAATACAAATTGAAAAGGAAGTAGGGAGTAGTAGTAAATCAGTTAAGATCTACGTGTTTGTTGTGTCAGATGCGCAGTTAAACATCTCTGAAAGCAGATTACAGGATATTGTTTATTGAACGTGTTAAAATGAAGTATCTAGATTTTCTTCCAAAAGATCCACACTGTTCTTTGATTTGTGGGGCAACAGGTTGCGGCAAAACAAGATATGTTTTGGATTTATTACAGACTGTTTACATAAATCACTTTGAACACATAGTCATATTCTGTCCAACCATAAAGCATAACAGAACATACAAGGAGAGAAAATTCATATGGTCTGATCAAAATATATTTATTGTAAATCCTTCTGATCGTCTAAATGTTTGCTTGGAGCATTATTTCGATCTTTTTCAGAACACGCCAACACTGTTTATTATTGATGACTGTGCAGCAGAACGTGACATTGTTAGAAAGAAAAGTGCACTAGCAAAGCTTGCATTCAGTGGACGACATGCATTAATATCAGTTTGGATATTAACACAAAAATACAATGCAGTTCTGAAAGACTTTAGAGAGCAACTCAAAACAATAACATTGTTCTATTCAAAGGACCGTGACAGTTTTGAAGAGTGTCTTCGAGAAAATGATGTCATTGAAAACAAACAGGAGAGAGAAAGAATAAAGAATAATCTGAAATCTTCTAAGCACTCGAAACTGGTTTTAAAAACTGATCAACCAGTTCAGTATGTATGTTTGTAGAAATCCTTGCTAAGTTCTTGTCAAGTTCTTACTCAAGTTCTTGTCAAGTTCTTGTCAAGTTCTTACTCAAGTTCTTGTCAAGTTCTTACACAAGTTCTTGTCAAGTTCTTACTAAGTTCTTACCCAAGTTCTTGTTAAGTTCCTACCTAAGTTCTTACTCAAGTTCCTACCTAAGTTCTTGTTAAGTTCCTACCTAAGTTCTTACTCAAGTTTAATTACTAGATTTTTATTTTATTCTGCATCAAAATAAAATGAACTGTGATGAATTGCTGATGCAGACTGCTACAGATATTGAAATCTGTGACAGTAGGACTATACCTGATAAAAAAGAAAGATTGTATTCACTTGCTGTTTGTGGAAAAACAAAACACTACCTTGGGCAGCAGTTAACTGTGGAAGAAGTACAACATCTTTCCTCAGAAGATATAGAAAAGTATCATGGACGGTATGAATCAGTGCTTGGTTCTAAGATGGTTAGAAGTATTGGACAGACTGTTATAGGTTTGTACACAAAGATTTTTGGACATTTTACACCTCTCGACTCGGAGGAAGACTTAACACATGATCTAACTCATGACCCTGTTGTTTCCAAGTCCCTCGAATCTCTTGCCTGTGGCCTGTATTATCGATTTGGTGCTTTATTAGTACCATTTGTTGCTGGATTAATTACTTTCAAACACATTAATTTTCAGAATAAAAAAGATGACGGATCAGTTGAAGCAGACAGTGGAGCAGACGAAAATACCAGAAGTGAACACAGTGACAAAGAAACCTGGTAGAGTAGAAGCAGGAAAAAAACTAGCCGAATGGAACAGACAAAAAAAGTTAAATCAAAAGGCAAAGCAGAACATTATGTCTGAAGTTGAGCAGACACCAAACATTCCTGAAGTGACTAAGGTCACACAAACTGATCAAGAATTAAAATCTTCATTTCTATCATACAGAAAAGTAGCTGTAGCAGCTGTTGTTGGAGGAGGTGGATACTTGCTTTACAAACTTTGGCAAGGCAAATATAAAGTGTCAGAAAGACCAAAATCAGAAACACCAAAACCAGAAACACCAAAACCAACAAACAAAGCAGTACAAACAATAAAAAAGCCCACAGTAGTACCTGCAGTGGATTCATTTCATATGGAATAATTTTAATATTTTAATTTTGATAACATAAAAATGAGTTCTGAAAAGACAATAGTTAATCTAGTTTATCACGCTGCAGTGATTGGAGGCTTGAGTGTAGGTTACACAATGCTGGGTAAAAGTCTCCTCAGAATGAAACCAGCCGACTTGGGAAAGTTAGACTTCGAAGACGGTGCTAAACTAATTGGTGTTGTGACAGCTTCCTTTGCAACAAAAGACTTCCTGGTGAAGCAAGGAATTATTCCAGAAAATATAAACATGTAAGACAATAAAATGGCTAGCTTGGTTATGATGGTGGGAGGTGCGATTGTAAATGCGCTTGCATTTTCTGGCAGCAACTATTTGTTTTCTAAACTGCAAAATGGTGAAGAGAGGGAAAGGCACAACAAAGCCATGGAACAACTGGCGAAAGCACAGGATGAATACGAGAAGAAACGAATTGCGCAGTTAGACTTTATGAATGATAAACTCAGGCAGCAAGGACATGCAAACAAAACCTTTGCCAATGTTGATGCAGCCATTCAAGAATACTATCTTGTAACTGGAAAGAAAATGAAGACAAGTGCTCCTCCAAAACTGGGTGACTTTTATCAGCCTTCAGAAGAGCAGAAGGTGGGCGAGATTGTTTTCATTGTTATTGGTATGGCTGTTGTTTACTTTATTGCGCGTGCTGTCAAATCTTAATATTCTGTCATTTAAAAAACCATGAGTGATGCTTTGTTATCTAAAATATATTATTCCCCAAAAGGATACTGGAAAGGAAGAACTGCTATTGACAAGCTCTGTGACGCAGCAGGTGTTTCTCAAGATATAGCAAAGAAATGGTTGTCAAAGCAGGCAGTTTGGCAGATCTATTTACCTGCACCAAGAAAAATTACACGACCACACTTTGTTAACATTAAACCGAATGACACTCATCAAATAGACCTGCTGTATTTACCGCATGACACAGTCAGAAGGAAGAAATATAAGTATGCACTGACTGTAGTTGATGTTGCAACAAGATACAAAGATGCTGAACCGTTGACAGAGAAAAGTGCTATAGCTACAGCTGTTGCCCTGCAAGAAATTTACAGACGTGGACTCCTAAAGTATCCCAGAATGATTCAGTGCGATGATGGTAAGGAGTTTAAAGGAGCTGTCAACCAGCTTCTGTTAAAACATCATGTTACAGTGAAGAGAGGTATTCCAGGAAACCACAGGTCACAGGCTATCGTTGAGAGCTTTAACAAACAGTTGGCAGAAAAACTGTTTTCATATCAGTACCATCAGGAATTTTTGGACACAGAAAGTAAATTGCGTAACACTGAATGGGTCAAAAGATTACCATCAGTACTTAGAGCAATGAATCTGGAGGTATTTAAAGCTACAGGGTTAAGACCAGTTGATGCAATCAAACAGAAAACAATACCTGTTGCTCCAAAGTCAACAACACCAGTGGCATTACTACCTTTCAATCAGAAAGTCAGATATTTATATGCACCCGGTGAAGCTGAGGGTGACAGCAGGAAGCGTGCAACGGATCCAATCTGGAGTATTGACATTCATGAAATCAAGAGAGTAGTAGAGACAAATCCACCTATATATTACTTGAGAGAACCAGCACCGCAAAGAGCCTTTGTAAAAGAGGAATTACAATTAGTTCCACGTGGTACAAATGTTAAATGATTTTTTATTTCAGATTTTATAGTGTTAACAAAAATGGAAGCAACTTCATTTTTTTGATTTATATTTTTATTTTGAGTTATAAAATCAAACTCACAGCGATGGAAGACTCTGTATTAGAATCTTTATCGACAGTATTTGACACCGTTGAATTACAAGTAACGGATCCTCAAAATGTGCAGTCCAGTGTGCAAGACGCCATTGAACAAATTCCAAACAATTTGTTGATTGAACCTCCAGTAAAAGTGCAGATAGTCAGTTTAATAAAATACAAAACAGTCAGTGATGAGGTGCTAGAAGTTCATGTTTCAACCAGACAACTAGCACTTAATTCTATGGCAGAATTGAATGGAAACTGGGCAGATGAAATGATGAAACGGTTTGAGCAAGCTGCAGAGGATGCAAAGATGAAAGGATCCGGATGGTCAGAAGGTGAAATTCTAAAAATAGAATTGAAGCTAAGTAAATTTGCCCCCATCAGAGGTAGAAGTTACATACCTTTACCTCCTGCTCTTGTCAAAAAACGTGCTGTGCTGAACATAAAGAATGATGATGACAAATGTTTTATGTGGTGTGTTCTGGCAAGACTGTACAGTGTAAAGAAAAATGCAGAAAGAGTGTCTAACTATCATGCATACAGAAATAAACTAAACTTTACTGGTATTGAATTTCCTGTCAGCATTACAAGCATTGACAAATTTGAACAGCAAAACAAACCCATCACCGTAAATGTTTACACGTGGGATGAGGAAGATGAACTGAAACCAGTCAGAATATCAAAGAACTCACCAACGATTGGTGATTGTGATACTAACCATGTTGACATGTTACTAATGACTGATGGTGTAAAATATCATTACACTTTGATTCGTACAATGAGTAGACTGATGGCGAGCACAAGCAATCACAATAGTAAACAAGACTTTTGTAGGCGATGTCTCTTGCGTATTCCATCAATTCATGCAGCACTTATACACAAGCAACATTGTAAGAGCGTTGATGATGCGGTTGTGAAGTTAACAACACCACCGCCAGACAGCAAAGTGTATTTTAAGAATGTATGCAAACTACAGAAAAATCCTTATGTTGTTTATGCTGACTTTGAATCTATCATTGTGCCATATGAAGGACCTTTACCAAAAGACCTACCTAAAACAGTAACTCTAAGTAATCATCAAGTCTGTTCATATGCATTTATTGTTGTTAGTTCAGATGGTAAACATTCTAAACCGCAATTGTACAGAGGACCTAATGCAGCAAAGAACTTCTTACAGCAAATGAACCAAGTGCGAAATGACTGCTCCAAACAACTGAATCTTTCAGACATTGTTATGAAACCTGAAGACCAAGAACAGTTTGACTCTACCACACAGTGTTGGATATGCGAACAAAGTCTAACACCAAACCCAGACAATCCAATAGTAAGAGATCATGATCATGTAAGTGGGCAGTTCCGAGGAGCAGCACACAGCAAATGTAATCTACAATTAAAGTTTGATCCTAAGACTTGGAAGCTTCCAATCTTCTTCCATAACTTGCGCGGTTATGATTCACATCTGATCATGCAGGCAGTAACTGATGAATACAAAGCAAGATGCATTGCGCAGTCTTCAGAAAAGTACATGGCCTTTACTCTGAATAGTTTACACTTCTACGATTCTGCTCAACATCTGATGGGAACACTTGAGTCTTTATCTTCATCACTAACTGCTTTTCCAATCACATGTAAGTACTTTGACAGTGACTTAGTTAGAAAGGGAGTCTATCCATATGAATACATGGATTCGTGGGAGAGGTTTGATGAAGATGAGTTACCACCAAAGGATGCTTACTTCTCACGGCTGAAGGGTAAAGGTATAAGTGACGAAGACTATGAACACGCTAAGACTGCATGGAATAAATTAGGATGTAATACAATGGGTGATTATCATGATCAATATTTGTTGGCTGATGTTTGTTTACTTGCAGATATATTTGAGAATTACAGAAGAACATGTATGAAGCACTACAATCTAGATCCTTCACATTACATATCTGCACCAGGCATGAGCTGGGATGCATTTCTTAGATTTACAGGAGTAAAGATTGACTTGCTATCAGATCTACCTACACTTCAGATGATTGAAAATGGACTACGTGGAGGAATCAGTATGGCTTCACACAATTACTGCAAAGCCAACAACAAATACTTGGACGACTTTGATCCTATGAAACCTTCTAATTACATCATGTATCTAGATGCAAACAATTTGTATGGTTGGGCAATGTGTCAGACGCTTCCACTTCGGAACTTTAAGATCTATTCAGGACCATTTTCACAATGTGTTGTGCTGACAATATTAAAAGCAGGCCCAGACAGTCGAAAGGGATGGATACTAGAAGTTGACTTAGACTATCCACTATCACTTCATGATCTACATAATGATTATCCTTTAGCGGCTGAGAGGTTAAAAGTAAACCCAAGAGAACCTCCAAAGCTGGTGCCCAATCTGTTTCACAAAAAGAAGTATGTGTGTCACTACAGACTATTACAGTTTTACATTAGACATGGATTAATTTTGAAGGCTGTTCATCGTATAATTTTATTTGATCAAGAACAGTTTATGAAACCTTACATCATGAAAAACACAGAACTGAGAACCAAAGCCGCTGATGCATCAGAGAAAGACTTTTTTAAACTGATGAACAACAGTTGCTTTGGTAAGACAATGGAAAACCCACACAAGAGAAAGGATGTTAGACTTGTTACAAGAGAAAATGAGGCCATCAAGCTGACATCCAAACCACAGTATCAAGACTTTAAATACTTTCATGAACAGCTGTATGGTATCTTAATGAAAAAACTTGTAGTCAAGCTTGACAAACCAGTATTCATAGGCTTTACTGTGCTAGAGTTGTCAAAACTGTTGATGCTTGAGTTTTTGTATGATTATTTGAAACCAAGATATCCCAAATCGAGAGTACTTTACACAGACACAGATTCATTCTTACTTGACATTCCAGCGGATGACATTTACAAAGATCTAGAAGCTGAAAGTCCTGCAGTAAAAGGAAAAGATTCTTTTTATGACACTTGCGACTACCCTAAAGAATCACCATTGCACTCAAATGTTAACAAGAAGGTTATTGGAAAGATGAAAGATGAAATGAATGGGAAGATAATTAAGGAGTATGTTGGATTGCGTGCAAAGATGTACAGTGTTGCAAGTGAGAAAGGGGTGGTTAAAAAAGCAAAGGGTGTAAACAAACAGGTTGTAAAGTCGAGCATATCGCATGATAACTACAAGGAAGCACTGTTTCAGAAGCGAGTGTTTCACCATGACAACCCTAAGATCAGTTCCGCGCTTCATCAGATCAACACAACTATTGTAAACAAGAAATCTTTAGATGCTAATGACACAAAGCGCGTTTATTCATCACCAGAATATTCTTATGCAATTGGGCACTGGAGAATAAACGCGACTCCAAATAGTCTGAGTGTGTAATAAGAATTTTTGTCAATCGGGAAAACCCGCTATGACGGGGAAGTGTTTGTGAAAGGGGAGTAGGCTTTGTTGAGTTTCAAAGCAGCCACCAAGTACACTTGTCAAAGCTTGATTCAATAAACAAGTTTTAATATTCATGAACCACGTGATACACCAGAACCAATCGTGGTGGAACAATATTACACAAGTCATTTGCATAAAGTGCACTCGGTGGCCGCCTGAAAAGGCAGCCTAAATATTGAAGCGTTGTGAAGCGAAGCGTTGGAACAGAGTGACCCAAGCCGCCGGTTTACCAGCAAGACCTACCGTTCACGCGTGAACGGTACTATTTTTAGAATCCTAGAATTCTTGAGAATTTCGGAGCTGGCTTGTTTCTGGTACACATACAGGCAAAATTGGTCATCACTGAGTTTGTGTAACACAGGAAGTTGTGAAATACGTCACCCTATGGGAGGAGGAGACGGCAAAATTGTTACCAAAAACATCATAGATCGTATTGTGCAGGGTCAACCGCAACAAACTCAAACCGAGCCATTCATTCCTTCTTGTATTTGAGCGACTTATATACCAACATTTTTATGTCTTATTTTCAGCACAGGTGTAGGAAAAATCATAAAACAAAATGTTATTTATTTTCTAATTTAACATTTTTTTTACAAATATGACCATGGTCTTTTAAACATACAGTGACATTAAACATTGTTATGTTAAAAAAAAGAAAAAAGAAAGAAAGCTTTTGCGCACAAATCAGAAATACAGGCCAAACCGTGAGTTTCTGTGGCAAAGCGCGACAGAGGAAATTGCACTGGTTTTATTTTTAGATCAGTGGGAAATTTTCAAGAACAGACGCTTGCATTTGGATGTGTCCAATGATAGTAGGTTTGGTTGTGATCAATCAGAATAATGTAGGCAGGGATGTCGTTAGGCGTCGGACATCGGACATATAACGATGAAAATCCCCAAATGTCCGATTCACATTGCCGCATGTCGGTCAGATGTCCTATCCGTTTTAGCCTGAGCGTGGTCATTGTCCGATATGTACTCCATTCCTTCGGACAGCGCGATATTCGTTAATTTTCATTTCAAGATACAAATCTTCTAAAAGACCGAACGCTCTCGTGTTCAGCTGACACTGAAGTTGCCAGTGCCGTATTGATCTTTTCTTTTGTTGGGAATTCCCGAACCGTCTGGTGCAGCCACAGAGATGCAGCGCACAGTGCATGCTACAGGAGTACGGGAGACAACTCCAACTGACTAAATTTGTCGTCTGCTTTTGTTTTCGATACGAGACGATTATTTAGCTTGAACACCTGCAACGGCTCGTAATTTCCGTGGTTGTATAAGAGAAAGGAGGAATGTACGTTCTGGGTTACTGATTCCGACAGACCCGGCATTGGTTCAAAACAACCTTACTTTACTGTATTTTTTTTGGTATGGATTTATGCAGTATTTTTCTGATTTTGTCGCATGTTTCATTTTAGTAAAAGTTTAGTCCAGAAGCCTATTTTGCGTTAATATTTAGGGTCTGTCGGAATCGGTGAGCCAGAACGTACATTCTCCCTTTCTCTGGATTCAAGGAGATTCAAGGAGCGTACGAACCCTGTCTAGAACAGTGAGAGCAAGAGGTAAGGTGATTTGTTTCGGCAGGTAAAAATGGTCATATATATATATGTACGCAGTGATATCTTGTGCAAAATTAAGTTTTTTGACTAAATAAACATTACCAGTATATTAATAAAGTGTATATACATAATTATCAAAATACTGTTGATTTAGACTTCAACTCTGTGCATCTTTAAAGTTATATTTTTCTCCGGCGTGCACAGACAGTAAGACGGACAGACAGCCAGATGAACAACCGAACGGAGGGACAGATAACATTTAAGCAGTCATAACGGTTAGGGTGGACAGGGGGTTAAGCCCTTTTAGTTTTCAGGGGTCGCTTTATTCTCCGGCCCCGCGAGGGTGTTTTGTTTCTGCCGCCCTATGTTCATACACCTGTATTTTCCCGTTTAATAACCCTATCATGAGTCATCCCTGAGGTCGCCTATAGTTGTGGACTGGGCGTTAAGCATCCAACAATTAACAAACCCAATCACACATTTCTGACAATGGAATGTTCACCCAATGACCCATGTAGTCTTTCTCATCATTTATAATATTAAATGCCAGGCTGGAGCTCTACAAAAATGAAATTTATTGGTTTGATTTGGTTACAGATCAACCCACAGATTTCCCACTCTCATGGACCAGCCAGGATGCACTGACATTGATTAATCGTGATCCTTCTCACCTTTGAATTACCCGTCATAATGGCTTGCTGAAGAAATCATCTGCAAATAAAATGCAAACAATTACACTTACACTTACAGCAATGATATACACATGCATGCGCATGCTGTCAATATTCAATTTTGTTGTGCATGTCTATCAATATTATGTGTTGCCCCGAGTGCTGTGTTAAACACTGACAGAATCTTCAAAAATTAAGATGAAGGCGGGTGAAAACTAGAAGAACAGCCTGCGTCTATTAGAGATCGGATTGACAGCCGGTCTTTTCAAATCGTGTTTTCTGTAAGCTTAGCTAAGAAATGCCATATTATTATCACCATCCTCAAGTTACCTACTCTTATAAATTCAGCACTAAACGCACAAATAGCATGAAAGAAGAAAGTGCAGGCATTTTTCTTGCGTGAAAAATAGATCAATACTATCTCCGCCGTTCGCGACCGTTCGATCAGTCACTGCCTCATCCCAAGATAATATAGCCTACACAAAAACACTTATTCACAATAAATTAAAAAGAACAATGACAAAAACATACAGTTTCTGTTCCCTAATAATGAAACAATCATAAAATTAAGTTTCCCGCTTACCTTGGATCGACGAGGCGTCGCCATCTTGAAAATGCAACTCGTCAGTAACTAGAGTTATCTGTCCTTGGGCTGTGTGTTTCGGAAACTCAGAAACTTTTTCACACGCTTTGGTGTGTGAACTAATATACACACAAAGTTGACTAAAGTGCACAAAAAGGTTCCAGCCTTGAAAACTTCTGAGAATCTTCATTTGACACTTTCCTTCTAGAAACAGTAGTAAAAAAAGTGGGTCCCTATTTTTGGAACCGACTTTTTTTTTAAACCCAGTTGGACGCTTGTGTGTTAATGCAAGGAACCCAGTTATGTAGTTGTGAACACACACACACACACACACACACACACACACACGCACATACACCACGACCCTCGTTTCGATTCCCCCTCGATGTTAAAATATTTAGTCAAAACTTGACTAAATATAACAAGTCGCGTAAGGCGAAAATACAATATTTAGTCAAGTAGCTGTCGAACTCACAGAATGAAACTGAACGCAATGCAACGCAGCAAGACCGTAGCATCGTCAGTCCACCGCGCACGGCAAAGGCAGTGACATTGACAAGAAGAGCGGGGTAGTACTTGCGCTGAGAAGGATAGCACGCTTTTCTGTACCTCTCTTCGTTTTAACTTTCTGAGCGTGTTTTTAATCCAAACATATCATATCTATATGTTTTTGGAATCAGGAACCGACAAGGAATAAGATGAAAGTGTTTTTAAATTGATTTCGAAAAAATAATTTTGATAATAATTTTTTTAATATTTAATTTTCAGAGCTTGTTTTTAATCCGAATATAACATATTTATATGTTTTTGGAATCAGCAAATGATGGAGAATAAGATAAACGTAAATTTGGATCGTTTTATAAATTTTTATTTTTTTTTACAATTTTCAGATTTGTAATGACCAAAGTCATTAATTAATTTTTAAGCCACCAAGCTGAAATGCAATACCGAAGTCCGGGCTTTGTCGAAGATTACTTGCCCAAAATTTCAACCAATTTGGTTGAAAAATGAGGGCGTGACAGTGCCGCCTCAACTTTCACGAAAAGCCGGATGTGACGTCATCAAAGACATTTATCAAAAAAATGAAAAAAACGTATGGGGATTTCATACCCAGGAACTCTCATGTCAAATTTCATAAAGATCGGTCCAGTAGTTTAGTCTGAATCGCTCTACACACACACACAGACACACAGACACACACACACACACACACGCACATACACCACGACCCTCGTTTCGATTCCCCCTCGATGTTAAAATATTTAGTCAAAACTTGACTAAATATAACAAGTCGCATAAGGCGAAAATACAATATTTAGTCAAGTAGCTGTCGAACTCACAGAATGAAACTGAACGCAATGCAACGCAGCAAGACCGTATACTCGTGGTCCACCGCTCACGGCATAGGCAGTGAAATTGACAAGAAGAGCGGGGTAGTGGTTACGCTATGCTGCATAGCACGCTTTTCTGTACCTCTCTTCGTTTTAACTTTCTGAGCGTGTTTTTAATCCAAACATATCATATCTATATATTTTTGGAATCAGGAACCGACAAGGAATAAGATGAAAGTGTTTTTAAATTGATTTCGAAAAAAAAAATTTGATAATAATTTTTATATATTTAATTTTTAGAGCTTGTTTTTAATCCGAATATAACATATTTATATGTTTTTGGAATCAGCAAATGATGGAGAATAAGATAAACGTAAATTTGGATCGTTTTATAATTTTTTATTTTTTTTTACAATTTTCAGATTTTTAATGACCAAAGTCATTAATTAATTTTTAAGCCACCAAGCTGAAATGCAATACCGAACCCCGGGCTTCGTCGAAGAGTACTTGACCAAAATTTCAACCAATTTGGTTGAAAAATGAGGGCGTGACAGTGCCGCCTCAACTTTCACGAAAAGCCGGATATGACGTCATCAAAGACATTTATCAAAAAAATGAAAAAAACGTTCCGAGATTTCATACCCAGGAACTCTCATGTCAAATTTCATAAAGATCGGTCCTGTAGTTTAGTCTGAATCGCTCTACACACACACACACACACACACACGCACGCACACACACACATACGCACATACACCACGACCCTCGTTTCGATTCCCCCTCGATGTTAAAATATTTAGTCAAAACTTGACTAAATATAAAAACGGTGGAAATACCAGCTCAAAATAAATGGTTGCCTGCTGCAGAACTGTCTACTGTCAGTGGCACACGTGAACCCAGGTTCGAGGAACGAAAAGGAAACAAAATCGATTGCTGGTCAGCCATGGTCTGAAGTGCACGAGAAAGTTACCACCTGGGCCCAGATGAGCCAAGTAGACTGCGTTTTTTCTCCAGATGAAACCCCATGGGGTAGATTATTTCTTCTTCTTATCCTTTGACCCCGTCCGGGGCATAGGCCGCCAACAAGAGCTCGCCAGGCACTCCGATCCTGGGCCAATCTCTCCAGTTGTCTCCAGGTGTCACGACGCCAGGTGTTTCTCGGCCGGCCTCGTCTCCTCTTGCCCTGCGGGTTCCATGTGAGGGCCTGTCGCGTGATGCTGGTTGTCGTCTTGCGGAGTGTGTGGCCAATCCACCGGAAGCGTCTTTGCAGAATGTCCTGTTCTACGGATAACTGTTTTGTTCGCTGCAAAGGTCTTTGTTGCTGATCATGGGGTAGATAACTAATGATAAACAAACAAAAAAGAAAAGGAAGAACCGGACAGTGTTTAACAAACACAAATAAACGCACACACACACACACACACACACACACACACACACACACACACACACACACACACACACAACATCCACGCACTGCCTTTACAACACAAGAGAAACAACCAAGTTCTGTTCACTGCTGTGACATTTACTTGGCTTTGAAAAATAGAGAGAGAGGGAGAGGGAGAGAGAGCTGCAGACAACAACAAAACAATCCATGCATAGCTGTAAAACACATTTGTTAAGTAACACGAAAAAAGAAAGATCATAGCTTTAAAACTTTGACAATACCAGAGAAATTGACGTTATGAATCTAAGTTTGTTGAACACGCACAGAAAAAAAACTTTAGTAAATTATAAGCAGAACTTCACAGTCCGCATTATGCACATCATCCATCATTTTAACTAGAACATTTTATTAACATAACCAACATAAACAGAAATTAAATGGCGTACATCAACAACGGCAAACTTAACAAAGTAACAGAAACAACAACAGCAACAGCAGAAACAACAACAACAACAAATACAACAACAACGACAACAACAACAACAACAACACATTGCTAGCATCTAAACACTTTTTTGCTTTTTGAATGCATCGGGACATGAATCTTGAAATCAAATCATAACCGCAATCTTGCACATCTCATTGTCGTCAAAGACATTTCCTTTTAGGGTGAATGCGAAAGCACCTCTATCATGACAGTGCAGGGTGATAGCAAAATGAACGCTGTAGTGTGCCTGTGGTGGCGAAGTCATGAATATGTTTGAAAAGCCTGGGGCGAAAGAGTTCATAGCAGTACATAAAAAATCAATATCGGATTAGCCCTATAATTTCACACTGGCTGTGGAGGAAAATGAAAAGTTTTGATAATTCAAGCGTAGGGTAGCAAGTCAAAGGTTCTCAGTATGCGTGTCAGTGGAGTGTGTGTGTGTGTGTGTGTGTGTGTGTGTGTGTGTGTATGTGTTTATGGTGGGATACCTCGACTCCCGCGTGAAATTTTGAGCTTTACTCCGACATGAAATTTTACCTCGACGTCGAAATAAAACAAGTCTTCAAAATCACTCAAAAATAACTATGGAGGCTTGAAATAAGGTTAAATACATATAAATAATTTAATTTGACTTTATTTTTACAATTTAGCAAAATGTCGAGAAAAAACACACTTTTAGTTACTTTTTGTGTTTTGTGTATGTCCGGATATAACACCAGTAACAATCCCTGTTCACACACACTTTTTTTTTTCGCAGTTTAAAACAAAAATTTTTTTTTTTAAATCATTGTCACACTGGAAAAAAAAAAAAAAAAAAAAAAAAATTTTAAATAAAAATTTTTAAAAAATCATTGTAATTGTACACACTGCACAAAAAAAAAAAAAATAAATAATTGTAGAAAAAAAAAATATATATAAAAAAATAAAGGATATCAAAAAAGAATAAAAAAAAAAAATAAAAAATAAAAAAAAAAAAAAAAAAAGGATATAAAAAAAATTCAAAATCGATCGTTAAATTTGTGCACAAGTTTACAAAACGTAACCCTAGCCCCTAGAAAATAAATTTGATGTTGTGGTGAGAGAGGTTGTTTATTTTGTCATCCATTTTCCTTCAAATATCAGACATATATATACATGTAGATCACCACTCTGCCACTATGAGTATGATGTGATGGTTTTGTGTTTACCAGACACCAAAAATGTGAGTAACCTGTACTTTTGTTTTGAAAACAACAATTGCCTTTCATATGACAACACATTGCCTGTGTCTGCTACAGTGGAACACCCTCTTTAGACTTTATTTTGGAAAATAAGATCATAGAATTTATCAGGGCATATACATGTTCAGACATTGTCGACAAGGAAATCTGAACAAAGCAAGGGCTGAAATGGGATTAGGAAAGGGGGGAGGGGGGGGGGGGTGTCTGTAATAGGAAGGGGGCTGGATTTTATTTATTTATTTATTTATTTGTTGCTTAACGTCCAGCCGACTACGCAGAGCCATATCAGGACGAGGAAGGGGGGAATGAAGGGGGCCACTTGTCAAGCGATTCCTGTTTACAAATGCACTAACCCATTACTTGTGTCCCAGCAGGCTTTAGTAAAACTAAATTAATACCTACTGGAAGATTACCAGTTTCCAGTATGTTAAAATAGGCTTAACCTATCTACTGCTGGACTTACATCAGAACACTAACAGATTAAACTATACATGAATCGCGAGACAAGCGGCAAGAGAAGAGATTTTTGGAAAAAATACAGGCGAATGAGCAAGAAGGCAGAAAAAAGAAAAGAATTCATGAAGAAAAAGAGAGCATGACAGGAAAGAGGAACCAAAAATCTACCTAACAGCAAACTAAAAAGCTCCTGCGGTTCCAAAAACAGGAGGGGCCTTTAATTTCATAACCGCAGTGCCCCACTGCGGGAAAGGGGGCTGGAGAGGGAGGGGGGTCTAAAAGGGGTTCCACTGTAAATAGACGTGATTTCATACACGAGACAATGATTACAAATGCCAACAACTATTCCAGAATGGGAAGTTGAAAATAGTATCTTGGTAAGCTTGAATCCACTTGCCACAAATTCCTCGACATTATTCATCGTATTGTAACCGAAGCAACCTTGTAGCAACCATATCGATACCCGGCGGACATATTGACTTATTGTCGGAATTTGGAGTGAGACTTTTGATTCAAAACGAACACAATGAGATTAGGTTTAAAAACATTCCTATAAAATAAACTCCATGGCAGTGTTTAATCCCAAAAATGTCCACCCCCCCCCCCTCTCTGTAGTCTGTCAGTGTCGTGCGTCATTATCAACATCCTCAAAGAGTCTAACTCTAAGTCAAACCACAGGCAGAAGGTATCGTTCACTGGACCACTACTTTCATAGAAAGACTACAAGGTATGTCACTCAGTTTCGAGTCGTCTGTGTTCTTGGAGTCGCTTCCTGCGGACAATTTTTTTGTTCAAGACGGTTCGCCTCTTCCTACAGTCTGTGTAAGGTCAAATAAATACAGTTGAATGATTGTTTGAACTATATGTACCTTTAATTTTCAGCTGCCGTACGCTGCAGGTTGTTTCTTTTGACGAAGCAAAGATATATCTGTAAGGACACACTAAAAACCTCTCTGAAAAACCTTGATATTCAGTTCCAATAATGGCGTAGCAGAATCGCATGCGGAACGGGAATCCTGGCCCGGACAAGCTTATCAGTTATTTATGGACAGACTAGACATCCAAGCATACCATGAGTCTGCGGTCATCTTCCAAAACAAAGGACGAACAACATTTACAATGAAGGTAAATCTTCTGGTTGTTTATGTTGGAGCTACACATAGCTCATTGATTAACAACAATATGTGGAGACAAGTCTCACTGTATAATCATTGAGTGGCAAACATATGCTTGTGTATTTTATGAGTGGCACAATCCTGGTCAAAATTCAGTATGCTTCAGACAGTGATGCTTATCATATTGAACTAGGAAGATAGTGACTTTGCTGGTCATCATTGACATTGATCTAAATTAACCAATCAGTGCTTTATAACCAATTTTAAACTAGAACATTTGGAATTAATGGCGTTTGATTCAGAGGAATTTCTATCAATTTCTTCTCAACATCGTCAATTACTTAAGTTTGTGTGTAAGATAACCATAATTTTATTGTTTTGCGATACTAACTCTCAATCACTGTAGTTTTATTTACTACGTTGTGTTGTGGTTTTTTTCAGTTATTATGTTCTAAACTTTGTTGCTTATTATTGTACTATCGTTTTAGAGTCACAGTTATTTTACAAATATTATCTTCTAGTTTTGGTTTTGTGCTCAGCTGTTAGAGTGCCTCGCATTTCTCCCTTAGGTTGTCTCCCCCTTTTTGTAAACTCATATTTTTTAATTAGCATCTTTGGTTATTTGGTACGTCTGGTCATCTTATAACGAAAATGTCATTGAACTGAAAAAAGAAATAATAACTTAGTTTCATATTTGAACATTTGGCAGTATGTTTCTTGTGAGTCAGATTAAGATCTCACCAGGAACCCAACCTTTACCCAGTTAATTCTACACATTAAAATTTAAATGGAAAATTACGAAACACATAAAAACATGCAACTCAATACACACTGGCAGTACTTGTTATCTACAATCAATTCAGCCTCGTAGAATGATATACGGTATACGACACGTCCTTGAAACACATAGAACAGTTCTCAAGAAAAAACATTTGCAATTTCCAGTCTTTTTTGTGTTGCAGACATGCAGTGATCACCACCACATTGACCTCCGTCCTCGTCTTCATCTTCACTCTCCGACAAGTCAATGTCGTCCTCGTCCAAGCCATTTTCTATAATGATAAAGTTATGTAGGACACATGCTGAAAAAATTAACATTGGAACTTCACGGATGTTCGTCATCTCGAGATCCTTCAGTCTGCGGAATTTTCCTTTCAACAAACCAATAGCCCGCTCCACGTCAACTCTTGTCCTTGCCTGGGCTCTGTTGTAGGCAGTTTCCACAGGGGTCAGATGGCCGTTGTCGCGGAATGGAACCAGCAGGTACTTGCGGAGACTGAGGGTAGGCCGAGTCCCCGATCATATGGTACTCTGGAGGCAGCTTACTTGCGTCAGACTCCAACACTCCATGGAGATCTGAGTTGGGGAAAACTCGGCTGTCATGCACGGACCCAGTGTAACCCATAAACACATCCAGAAAGAGGAGGTCTTTGTCGCATACAACCTGAAACAAGTCGCGTAAATCAATATAAAAATAATCTATCAGCCTGAAACTAAAAACCAACCACAACAGAGGCTACATGTATATATCCTAATGCTTCGCTAGCCTAAACCATAAGACTGAGCTGAGCACAGCTCCTCTCTGCAGAACATGTGAATGAGGTGCCTACTGTCCCATATAATTCATTTATCATTGAGTGCATTTTCAGCGTAACCATGACATGCATATATGAAATGATAAAGAACAATAAAAAAAATCATGTTTTTGAAGGGTAAACATCCCCATTATCACACCGAGAACTGTGTTCCGCCTTATTTCAGCCGGGCTCGTTGTTACTCCGTTTTCAGCCGGGCTCAGTGTCACGCAAACGAAAGTGTCTTCATAAAAACACAAACTATGACTTTCACACTGATTTAAGCTAAAATTGATGAATGTCAGTAGAAAGGGGAATAATTGTTTTCTTTGTAGACAGCTAAAAACGTCTTTTGCTTACCTGGTTAATTGACAATAGCCGAATGGAAGGCATACATGCAGGTTTTTTAGTGAAAAATGAAGGTTCAACGTAAATTTCTCTCAAAGATGGATTTGAACAACAAATATTCCTGTATTTTTACTATTTTGGGTAAAGCTATAATCATCTGTATCAATTGCGTGCTTCAATGCGTCCTCACTATGTCATAAGAAGCAATCAAAACAAGCAAGTGGTGTACGTTTTGTTCCGCGCTGGGCCTCCTGCATTTTTGTCTGCGTTCCGCACTGCCACTGGGCTTGCTTTTGTTCTGGGTGTCCAGCACGGAACAAAACTCGCCTGACATGGGTTTTGGTTTTACTTTTCGTGCCTCAACGCCTTAAAGCAGGTTCGGGAAAATGCATCAGCATAACAGCAAGAAACTATAGAACAAACTTATGATACAGAAAAACCATAACATGATACCGTTGCTTATCATTTCTTGAGTTTGATCAGCTTTTTTGCCCGAAAAGCGACAACCTGCACGTATTTCAAGCCGATGGGGGTCACATAATAAACCTTGTCAGATAAAAATAACACCAATAGAGAGACAAATTACTTAGGTTAGTGCTAAAAACATCCGTTCCTGGAAATGAGGTTTTTTTAGAAGACATAGTTTGTACTTTAGTGCAGACACTTACATTTGCGTGACACCAAGCCCAGCTCAAAACGGAGTAACAACAAGCCCGGCTGAAATAAGGCGGAACACAGTCCCCGGTGTGATTATCCATGCTTAGTCAAGAAATGCTTGAACAAATTTTTAATAAATTTGATCAGAAAGTGCTGCCTCAACTTTCACTAAAAGCGGTATATGTTCTTTTTTTCTTTCTTTATTTGGTGTTTAACGTCGTTTTCAACCATTCAAGGTTATATCGCGACGGGGAAAAGGGGGGGGGGAGGAAGATGGGATAGAGCCACCTGTCAATAGTTTCTTGTTCACAAAAGCACTAATCAAAAATTTGCTCCAGGGGCTTGCATAGTTGCAACGTAGTACAATATACCTTACTGGGAGAATGCAAGTTTCCAGTACAAAGGATTTAACATTTCTTACATACTGCTTGACTAAAATCTTTACAAAAATTGACTATATTCTATACAAGAAACACTTAACAAGGGTAAAAGGAGAAACAGAATCCGTTAGTCTCCTCTTACGACATGCTGGGGAGCATCGGGTAAATTCTTCCCCCTAACCCGCGGGGGGTAGCGGTATATGACATGTATAGATCTAACAACAGAAAAAGAAAAGTCAGAGAAACGAGGCGTAGGTACATTTTCATGATGGTTTTCTTGGAATTAATCCACACACCATCATAATTCAAACTTGTCTGAACTCCCAATATCGGTTTAAACATTTAATATTTCTCACGTAAACCATCACAGACACTGTCAGGCTTTTACACACAGTACAAACACCCTTTCATTGAAACACTCACCGCTTTAGAACATCCTAGGTGCTTACCGTAAAGAGCGAGCAATTTTCACACAAAAATTGTTTTGCATGGTTTATCTTACCCCGGAGCCATCGACATCGTGAACTCTGTTATTCCAGTTTCCCTTTTTGACAAAGCAGTCGTCAGGAATTTGAATGCGACTCGCTGTGAGCTTGTCTGCAATAGCACGTTATTATGTACCTCTGACTATGCACTAAACAAACGGCTGTGGTTCACAAGAACCCTCGCGATGACTTTTGACTATTCACAGGAACTGGCGAACCTTACGTGAACCTGCTTCTGGGCGTTCCTTATTTTAACTTCAAATACTTCGAGTTTTAATGATCTTGTCTTGATGAAAAAAATATTTATTTTATGATTTAAGAATGTTTGTGTAACACGCTGTCAATTTATTATTTTGATTTTAAAAGTTAGGTCTAGCGCCAAAACGCACCTCGGTCCGATTGTCTTGAAGACAATCCGCAACATTAAATCTTTGAAAATTACTCGTTCAGCCTCTTTACGTAAGGCACCTAGGATGTTCCCTTTGGTGAGCGTTCATAATGAAGGTTGTTTATACTGTGTGTAAAAGCCTGACAGTATCTGTGATGGTTTACGGGAGGCGCACTGTGCCGTTAAATACTTGTCTTTAAATTCAAAGATTCAAATAGTGACTTAAAATGACAGTAGATTCCAATTATGAAATGACACTGCTAGTGTTACTCCAGTATTTCAATAGGGAATAAATACACAGGCACCATAATGGTCAGTTCTGCCAAGGTTAACAATCCACGTATCTGAAACAGAAAGTGATCAAATCTGTTACCTGGAGATGCATCGCTGGGAAACCTTTACGGCAGATGTACGCATCCCTGGTTCCTGGTATCTTTATGTAGGTCCCATCAATCGCTCCAACTACGCCCGGGAAACCAGCTCTGGCTGCCCATTTCCCAGCTAATCGAGCCAGGTCACATTTTGGTGGCCACTGGATGACATCTCCTGTAAAGAACAGAAAATTGCATTAAAATATGCTGATCACAGTGTTAATTTTATTCAAAATCATCTGACAGTTTACCCATGTCTGTACTATTTACAATTAAAGTTACAGGTCTCCCAGTCCCCCACACGCCGGGGAAAGTGTTACGACAGAAAAAATCGCCGTTTGTTACGATAGCATTCTGCAGTCCCATAGTCAGCAAGGTTTCGAGCCCGAAAGGTGTGTAACTTCCAAACTAATAATTATTGCGGCGTAATTATCGAAGCCAGCAAAGTTTATTTGTTCTCAGCGGATTTATGATTGCATGAGGATTAACATGTTATCGATTTAATTTTTGAGGCTTCTGTTTTAGATTTGTGACAGCGTCGTATTTGCTGAAATTGTTCGATTTGGGGATTTCTTTTTAAATGGTGGAGATTACAAGAGGCTTGAAGCAACAACGGTCATTTGATCAGGTAATGTGATGTATCATAACCGAAATGCATCAATAGCAGTGTCCCAATATACTATATATATGCAAGTGTGTTTGTGTCATCGGCTGAGGAAAAGAGCATGTGTATTTTTTTGGTACGCGTCGCCGTGCTAGCAGTTACGACTGCCAGCGATGCATTGATACGGCCGCCCCACTTTTCTGTTACGACCGCCGACTGTTTCGGCTACGGCAGCCGGCACTCATTTTATTCGTTTAATAATGTTATTGCCAAAGTTTATGACAGTTTGCAAACAAATATGAACGGGTTTCACTGCACATCGGTTGTGCACCGTCGTGTTATCAGGAATTGTGATTCCCTGCCCTCTTTTATTTAATATCGCATTCGTCACAGTTTATATCTAGAGTTGTTCTACTTCCAGTTAAGCGTGCACATAGTTTCAACGGGCATGTACATGACAAGTTCAAATGTCAATTGTCAAAAGCAGTCGCTGAAAATCCAACTCGGTCTAAAAGACGGACACAAAGGAATCCCACTCACCAATTACTCGGGTGAGTCAGGGGGGAGATTGGGGTGGGGTGGGGGTTGGTTGATAACTAGGAGTCAAATTCAGATTAAAAAAAAAGATTTGAACTGGGTATGCATTACTGTTAATATTTTTGAAGAAAAAAAATGCCTCTCTACAAAACTTTGATTGTAATTAGTTACCTTGATGCGTCTATGAGTATGAGACACTGAAACGCCTAAATATCTTTCTTACCTGCACAATCTGTATATATCCAGGACTTTCCCCAGTCCCTGTTCGATGAGAGTGTATGTGCCATATTTGGCACAGTGTCCTGGGCTATCTGACCGCCCATCACCAATCAGCTCTAGACTTCCTCTCTCGTCCTGAAGCTGCGAGATGAGCTCTGACTGCTCCCGTTTCCATTTTCTTTCCACTATAGGAAAAATGAAGTGCCGCTGATGCCAGAAGAACGTGCTCTCCAAAATGTAACGCACATTGTGCAGGTAAAACAGCCGGAGAATTTTTGTCGGGCTGCAGCCAGAGAGCACAACAGCTGATGACAGGAGCAGGTTCCCGCAGGGCATCTGCTTTATGTACGGTTGGCTGGTCCACTCTCTGAAGAAACAGCACTTGGAGCAGTCTTGTCGGACGTGGATGCAAGATCCCACTGTCTTCGATATGAAGGCCTTCGCAGGGTGAGAGCATCGAGGACAACTCTCTAACAGCTGCATCAAGTTTGCCTGGAAGACAATGTACTTGTCTTCCAGGTCGGGGCTGGGTCTCGGCTCAGGAGCATTCCTAAAACACACAGGTTATACACTTTCTTAGCACATAAAGGGTTACTATGGAAACTACATGTGCCATACACAAGCACAAATTCACTGCTAGTGCTATGGATATAATTACTACATGTTATACATGTCGCAATGACAGTGAAATCCAGTATAAAAAAAAATTTTAAGATGAAATCAGCTTCTTACTTGTGATGAGAAATTAAGCTAAATAATGTCACAACAAAAATGTTTGACATGTTTATGGTGTTTTTCACCCATTTAATAGACAAAAAAGGGTTATGGCCAGTGAGATAGAGACCAGAGAGAGAAAGACAAAAACAAAGGACACAATGATAGCAGCTAAAAAATAGCTGACTGTCACCCAAAGTAACCCTTGACTTCTGTCTTACTTTTTAAAATGTAGAGAATCTATGTCTATTGAAAACTTACAAGAACTGCGGATCTTCTGGTTCACCTCCATCCTCGTCAGCAGGCTCGTCCTCTTCCGCAGCTGCAGCGCGCTGTCGTTCGCCTTTTCGTTCTTCCTTCCCCACACTCTCATCTGTTCCTACACTTTAGGGTTAGAACCGCATTGCGTTTTGAGGTGGGGCGTTGATCAGATTGCATTGGACGCTGACATCCTTGGTTTCGGCAATGGCAGAAACATCTGAAGAACAAATGACATTGCAGATTACTGATAATTGATAATTACAAAACAATGTGACAGCAGTAGCCGCGCTCTGGGAATCGCTGCGCTGCACAACGCGCCGCGCTCAGTGAATCGCCGCGCTCTGGGAATCGCTTGCCATTTTATAATCCCTGATTTACTTTTATCTTCTTTAACCAAAGTTCACCTAGCCTACACTGATCAATTCTAACAAACATATTATATCACATATGTTCTGAAAAAGAGTGGCACTGGCACAAATTGACAAAACATATATATGGGGATCTAAATCAATCCAAAGCCGAACATCTGGGGATGGGACAATGTGATACTGAACAGCTGACTGGCATGGTGACTTGTAAGTTGTTTGAATCTGATGCCTGTGCATGGATAAACTGATTTGCAGAAAATGTTTCTTACATGAATGTATCACTTCTACTGATCTAGATGAAAACTGTATTTCCTGTCACTCACTCACTGTGTCAGGTCACTCCCCAGAGGAAAGTTATTCATCTAAAGTTTGAAAAAACTTAGAGTAGACTTACTCGTGTTGCGAAAAAAAAAAGTAGGTCTGAGAGAGCATTTTTGGAACAAACAGTGTAGAGTCAATATAGGGAGGACAGAGGACAGAGGAAATTATAAGGCGACATCTTGAGTTCTACCTACCTCGCAGTTCGTCGACGACACACGGTCTTCGAGTCACTTTCAAAGTGACTTTTGAGTTTTGTTTCTCCTTGGGTGCCCCGACATTTTTGACGCAGAGCTTTCTTCTTCTTCTTTCTTGATGTGGACTGGGTTCATCCGAACGTCTGTAGTCCAGCGGCGGAGTACTGAGTAATTGGTTACTGGTGGTGGGTTACTTTGCTGGACGAATGGTCGGTACTGCTCCGGTTTTAAGTTTAAGAGTGTTTGAAAATCCCATTTTCCACTTTATGTGATTGACAAATAAAAGTTGTCCTCTTCAAAGTTCGAAGTGTGCACACAGGTCCCGGTGTTGCCTTTCCGGCTTTCGACGTCACAAAAGCTGTCTGACTAATTACTACGCGACCGCACGCGACCACACGCGACCTTGCACTACCTTGCGCGACCTCAAACTAAAGCATGTACATGTAATATTTTATATATATATAGTATCTTCACAACATTATCTGACTTTATACCAAGTTTTAAGTCAAAGAAATTATCAAAACTTGACTAAATGTAAAAAATAACGGAGCGACCCGAACTTCCCAGCGATGGGACAAAGCCTGAAATGGAAACTGGTGAAAATGAAAATGAAATGATTTTTTTGTTGAAAGCTAGAGGAATAGTTATAGGTTATTTTCACCAATCTGAATTAATCAAATTAGCCTTTACCTTTTATGTTCTCAGTTGATTTGATGGTGGTCAATATTTATTGTAACCGGAGCCCTAGAGAGGGTCCGTATCCTCATTAATTGTTCTCAGGGGGAGGCTGAAGATTGCCGAGGAGAGCAACTCTTTATCTCACCTTTACTCTGGCCCTATTGTAATGTAGTCTATGCCTCGCGTTGTGTTCAATACATGTGCCTACAATACTAGCCGACCTCGGTATTCAGAGGAAACCCTGTGTGTTTCTTAGTGATCTAGACTGTGCGTTACATAAATATTGTGATGTGTGTTTTGGATGTTGGAGTTTGCCACGTACAGTACAGTTTTAACAACACATGTTTACAGGACAACAGTCAAGGAGAGGCAGAAGTTACAATACATGACACGAAAGCAAGCTCACACACTTACGTTCGTTCACCGACACACGCATGTTCACGCTCACCGTCTCGTACGTACAGTGATGTTCACCATAACTCATAGGAAACAGTTACAAGGTTTTATTTTACACTATATTACATGAAAAGCAAGTAACAAACCCATCAAACAAAGCACCAAACAATCCTTCAATCAGTCTTACCTAGCGTTTACCCTAACTCCGATTAATAACTATAACACCTACGGCTCCTTTCTTATGTATGCCTATCTCGTTCCTGCTGGCTCTGTTTCATACACAAGACAGACACGGCAACAACACGTAGACTCAACACTGAAAGACAGAACGAACATGCAAACGTTCAGCATTTAAATGCAACGCTGAAAGACGATCAAGCAGAACACACAGCATTTAAATTCAACGCTGAGAGACAACAAACAAGCAAGACACACAGCATTTGTTCAACGCTGAGAGACAACAAACAAGCAAAACACACAGCATGTGTTCAACGCTGAGAGACAACTTGACAAACAAGCAAAACACACAGCATTTGTTCAACGCTGAGAGACAACAAACAAGCAAAACACACAGCATTTGTTCAACGCTGAGAGACAACTTGACAAACAAGCAAAACACACAGCATTTGTTCAACGCTGAGAGACAACAAACAAGCAAAACACACAGCATTTGTTCAACGCTGAGAGACTGACAACAAACAAGCAAGACACACAGCATTTGTTCAACGCTGAGAGACAACAAACAAGCAAGACACACAGCATTTGTTCAACGCTGAGAGACAACAAACAACGAAACAGAGACAGAGTACACACTTGTGCAGCGTGTAAGAAAGAGAGAGAAAAAGACGAGGGAAAGAGAGCAAGCACTTATTCAGCGCTGACTGACGAGACTCGCAGAGCCGGCCTCTTTTACAGTCTCTCAAAGACTCGGTACTAATCTTCTGTGATAGCTGTGGGCTGGCTGTAAGGGAGGGGATGGGGGTATCTACAGGAAAGGGGGGGGTGACTAGAAGGAAGGTGGGGTCACTGAGTACCTGCAACTCTGAGCTAGCAGGGCTCTCCCGCTACATTATTATTAGGCGACACACACGTACTCAATCATCAATTTTGTACATCAACGCCAACAGTGCATGTTGTTGTCCAAAAATAAAAGATTTGCACTCAGTCCTAAAACTGAATGGTAGTTCAAAGTTAAAGGGGTATTGACCAAAGTGCTTTTGAGGAACAATAAAATACTCCCCCAAAAATAAACACGCAAAAAAAAAACACCCCACACAAATAAAGAAAGAAGCAAAACAGATTTACAAGGACATTAACTTATGTTCATGGTTTGCTGTTTTTATTTTATTGTGTTTAAAAGCATGCTGATACCGGGATGCAGTATACGTTAAATGTAAATGCTGAATATTTAAATGTGAACGTGACCAGAAAAGATGCATTTCTTTTAACTTAATGGCGCCGTTAAAAACAAAAACTAATTTCTTGGTTACAAAAGCAAATGAACCTTAGTAGTCGATAGTGTAGTACTATTTGTCACTTTATTAGAGGTTGGTTGACTGAGTTACCGACTTCTCCGCTTTAATTCCTTTCAGTTTCAGTTTTCTCTTCACACTTTTCGTTTTCATGCGATACGTACGTGTAACATTTTTCCCGGCCTCGCACATGATGGACAGCATTCATTGGAGCGATATGTTTTCACCGGGTTTTCACAAAATTGTTTTTCATGCCACGCTATTATCGATTACCTCAAAATAAAACAAGTCGCGTAAGGCGAAAATACAACATTTAGTCAAGCTGTCGAACTCACAGAAAGAAGCTGAACGCAATGCAATTTTTCAGCAAGACCGTATACTCGTAACATCGTCAGTCCACCGCTCGTTGCAAAGGCAGTGAAATTGACAAGAAGAGCGGGGTAGTAGTTGCGCTAAGAAGTATAGCACGCTTTTCTGTACTTCGTTTTAACTTTCTGAGCGTGTTTTAATCCAAACATATATCTATAAGTTTTTGGAATCAGGAACCGACAAGGAATAAACTGAAAGTGTTTTTAAATTGATTTCGAAAATTTAATTTTGATAATAATTTTTATATATTTAATTTTCAGAGCTTGTTTTTAATCCAAATATAACATATTTATATGTTTTTAGAATCAGAAAGTGATGAAGAATAAGATGAATGTAAATTTGGATCGTTTTATATAAAAAATATTTTTTTAACAATTTTCAGATTTTTAATGACCAAAGTCATTAATTAATTTTCAAGCCACCAAGCTGAAATACAATACCGAAGTCTGTACCAATACTCTCTCTGTGCCTCATTGTGCTTCTCTCTCTCCCCCCCCCCCCCTCTCTCTCTCTCTAGAGCTCTCTCTCTCTCTCTCTAGAGCTCTCTCGCCCTATATGCCTCTCTCTCTCTCTCCCTCTCTCTCTGAATGTTTGTGCCCCTCTCTCTCTCTCTCTTTCTCTCGCTGTCTCTTTGTTCCTCTCTCTCTCACTTCCTCTCTCTCCTTCTCTGCCTCTTTGTGCCCCTCTTTTCTCTCTCTCTCCCTTCCTCCCTCTCTCTAGAGCTCTCCCCCCCCCCTCCGTCTCTCTCTCTCTCTCCCTCCGTCTCTCTCTCTCTCTCTCCCTCCGTCTCTCTCTCTCTCTCTCTCTCTCTCTCTCTCTCCCTCCGTCTCTCTCTCCCTCCGTCTCTCTCTCTCTCTGTGCCTCTGTGTGCCTCTCTCTGTCTCCCCCTCTTTCTCTGCCTCTGTGTGCCCCTCTTTTGGGTGTAACTGTCGACGATTAAAGGAAATGACAAACGTAAAATATGTTTGTTTCGATCACGCGGTATCCGTCTGGGGTAATCGATATAAAAACAAAGTAATAAGTCTCAATCTTAGCGTTTGCTTATTTATTTGTCATTACTATATCATTTTGTATAGCGGTGACGATGCCCCCAACAGACAGAATTTAAATGAATTGAATTGATATAAAATCTTCTTTTTTTTAAACTCGATAAATGGGGGGGGGGGGGGGGGGGGGTTTCCCGCGCTAACTTCATCAGAGAAGAGACAATAACAGGATCGCCGCTTTTGAATTTCCTATTTTCTGTGTAAATTTTTCCACACGTACTTAACTTATTCAGATCTGAGATGCCGATGAGTATGTCACATCGGCTGTTCCCTGAGTCGTAAATGAGTAAGTGGACCAATGCTTAGTGGTCTGCTCTTTTGTCGCGGCTTGTGAAAGCGACACTGTCGCGACCATCTTCCACTTATATACTTATCAAGAGCCAGATGTTTTCCAGTAAACGATTGTGATCTTCAAAGCTTCGCGTGTTCAACACCTACCCGCCACATTGCGCAATACAGCCATAAACAGAATCCGAATCATCCGATGTTGAGAATGAACGAAACCTTGACATTTATGAGAAAATCAATTTCAATTTGGATGAGAGTGATCAAAATTATGCGAGTCAGCAATCTGTTCTGTCTGTCTGTCTGTCTCCCTTTCTCTCTCTCTCTCTCTCTCTCTCTCTCTCTCTCTCTCTCTCTCTCTCTCTCTCTCTCCCTCCCTCCCTCTCTCTCTCTCCCCTTCCGTCTCTCTCTCTCTCTCTCTCTCTCTCTGTCTCGCTCCGTCTCTCTCTCCCTCCGTCTCTCTCTCTGTGCCTCTATGTGCCTCTCTCTCTCTATCTCTCTCTCCCTCCCTCCCTCCCTCCCTCCCTCCCTCTCTCTCGAGCTCTCTCCCCCTCCGTCTCTCTCTCTCTCTCTCCCTCCGTCTCTCTCTCTTTCTCTCTCTCTCTCTCTCTCCCTCCCTCCCTCTCTCTTTCTCTCTCTCTCCCCCTCCGTCTCTCTCTCTCTCCCCCTCCGTCTCTCTCTCTCTCTCTCTCTCTCCCTCCCTCCCTCTCTCTTTCTCTCTCTCTCCCCCTCCGTCTCTCTCTCTCTCCCCCTCCGTCTCTCTCTCTCTCTCTCTCTCTCTCTCTCTCCCTCCCTCCCTCCCTCTCTCTCGAGCTCTCTCCACCTCCGTGTCTCTCTCTCTCTCCCCCTCCGTCTCTCTCTCTCTCTCTCTCTCTCTCTCCCTCCGTCTCTCTCTCCCTCCGTCTCTCTCTCTGTGCCTCTGTGTGCCTCTCTCTCTCTCCCCCTCTTTCTCTGCCTCTGTGTGCCCCTCTTTTTGGTGTAACTGTCGACGATTAAATGAAATGGCATACGTAAAATAAGTATATCTTTACAATGGCCAAAAGAAAAACTGACCTTAAATCGATCTTTTTTTGATCGTAAGATTTCTATGCGGATCTTTCAAATGTAGGCTATGTTTGTTTCGATCACGCGGTATCCGTCTGGGGTAATCGATATAAAAACAAAGTAATAAGTCTCAATCTTAGCGTTTGCTTATTTATTTGTCATTACTATATCATTTTGTATGCGGTGACGATGCCCCCAACAGACAGAATTTAAATGGATTGAATTGAATTAACATCTTTTTTTTTTAAACTCGATAAATGGGGTTTTTTCCCGCGCTAACTTCATCAGAGAAGAGACAATAATAGGATCGCCGTTTTTGAATTTCCTGTTTTCTGTGTAACTTTTTCCACACGTACTTAACTTATTCAGATCTGAGATGCCGATGAGTATGTCACATCGGCTGTTCCCTGAGTCGTAAATGATTAAGTGGACCAATGCTTAGTGGTCTGCTCTTTTGTCGCGGCTTGTGAAAGCGACACTGTCGCGACCAGCTTCCACTTAAATACTTATCAAGAGCCAGATGTTTTTCAGTAAACGATTGTGATCTTCAAAGCTTCGCGTGTTCAACACCTACCCGCCACATTGCGCAATACAGCCATAAACAGAATCCGAATCATCCGATGTTGAGAATGAACGAAACCTTGACATTTATGAGAAAATCAATTTCAATTTGGATGAGAGTGATCAAAATTATGCGAGTCTTCAATCTGTTCTGTCTGTCTGTCTGTCTGTCTGTCTGTCTGTCTCTCTCTCTTTCTCTCTCTCTCTCTCTCTCTCTCTCTCTCTCTCTCTCTCTCTCTCTCTCTCTCTCTCTCTCTCTCTCTCTCTCTCTCTCTCTCTCTCTCTCTCTCTCTCTCTCTCTCTGTCTGTCAGTGTTCATTATAAAAGCTTTAATAACACATTTACTCATGCATGTGTATTCAGCATTGTTTTCACTACGTCACATATATTTGTGTATAATATGTAATATGTAAATATTCATATGTTGTTGTTTTTCTCTACCTTTTTTTCTACGTGAATATCCGTGTAAATATGTGATTAGATTAGTCCCCTCTCTGGGCGAGGGTTGGTTGAAAAAAAGCTCGTTGTATTGCTAATGCCACAACCCTCAAAAAATTAAATTTGATTTGATTTGATTTGATTTGATTTGATCTCTCTCTCTCTCTCTCCCTCCCCCTCTCTCGAGCTCTCTCCCCCCCCCCCCTCTCTCTCTCTCCCCCTCCGTCTCTCTCTCTCTCTCTCTCTCTCTCTCTCTCCGTCTCTCTCTCCCTCCGTCTCTCTCTCTGTGCCTCTGTGTGCCTCTCTCTCTATCTCTCTCTCTCTCCCTCCCTCCCTCCCTCCCTTCCTCCCTCTCTCTCTCTCTCCCCCTCCGTCTCTCTCTCTCTCTCTCTCTCCCTCCGTCTCTCTCTCTCTCTTTCTCTCTCTCTCTCTCTTCCTCCCTCCCTCCCTCTCTCTCTCTCTCTCCCTCCGTCTCTCTCTCTCTCTCCCTCCGTGTCTCTCTCTCTCTCTCTCTCTCTCTCTCTCCCTCCCTCCCTCTCTCTCGAGCTCTCTCCCCCTCCTTGTCTCTCTCTCTCTCCCCCTCCCCCTCCGTCTCTCTCTCTCTCTCTCTCTCTCTCCCTCCGTCTCTCTCTCCCTCCGTCTCTCTCTCTGTGCCTCTGTGTGCCTCTCTCTCTCTCCCCCCTCTTTCTCTGCCTCTGTGTGCCCCTCTTTTTGGTGTAACTGTCGACGATTAAAGGAAATGGCATACGTAAATTAAGTATATCTTTACAATGGCCAAAAGAAAAACTGACCTTAAATCGATCTTTTTTTGATCGTAAGATTTCTATGCGGATCTTTCAAATGTAGGCTATGTTTGTTTCGATCACGCGGTATCCGTCTGGGGTAATCGATATAAAAACAAAGTAATAAGTCTCAATCTTAGCGTTTGCTTATCTATTTGTCATTACTATATCATTTTGTATGCGGTGACGATGCCCCCAACAGACAGAATTTAAATGGATTGAACTGAATTAAAATCTTTTTTTTTTAACTCGATAAATGGTTTTTTTTCCCGCGCTAACTTCATCAGAGAAGAGACAATAACAGGATCGACGCTTTTGAATTTCCTATTTTCTGTGTAACTTTTTCCACACGTACTTAACTTATTCAGATCTGAGATGCCGATGAGTATGTCACATCGGCTGTTCCCTGAGTCGTAAATGATTAAGTGGACCAATGCTCAGTGGTCTGCTCTTTTGTCGCGGCTTGTGAAAGCGACACTGTCGCAACCAGCTTCCACTTAAATACTTATCAAGAGCCAGATGTTTTTCAGTAAACGATTGTGATCTTCAAAGCTTCGCGTGTTCAACACCTACCCGCCACATTGCGCAATACAGCCATAAACAGAATCCGAATCATCCGATGTTGGGAATGAACGAAACCTTGACATTTATGAGAAAATCAATTTCAATTTGGATGAGAGTGATCAAAATTATGCGAGTCAGCAATCTGTTCTGTCTGTCTGTCTGTCTGTCTGTCTGTCTGTCTGTCTGTCTGTCTGTCTGTCTGTCTGTCTGTCTCTCTCTCTCTTTCTCTCTCTCTCTCTGTCTCTCTCTCTCTCTCTCTCTCTCTCTCTCTCTCTCTCTCTCTCTCTCTCTCTCTCTCTGTCAGTGTTCATTATAAAAGCTTTAATAACACATTTACTCATGCATGTGTATTCAGCATTGTTTTCACTACGTCACATATATTTGTGTATAATATGTTATATGTAAATATTCATATGTTGTTGTTTTTCTCTACCTTTTTTTCTACGTGAATATCCGTGTAAATATGTGATTAGATTAGTCCCCTCTCTGGGCGAGGGCTGGTTGAAAAAAAGCTCGTTGTATTGCTTATGCCACAACTCTCAAAAAGTAAAATTTGATTTGATTTGATTTGATCTCTCTCTCTCTCTCTCTCTCTCTCTCTCTCTCTCTCTCTCTCTCTCTCTCTCTCTCTCTCTCCCTCTCTCTCGAGCTCTCTCTCCCTCTGTCTCTCTCTCTCCCCCTCCGTCTCTCTCTCTCTCTATCTCTCTCTCTCTCTCGCTCCATCTCTCTCTCCCTCCGTCTCTCTCTCTCTGTGCCTCTCTCTCTATATATATATATCTCTCTCTCTCCCTCCCTCCCCTCTCCCTCCCTCCCTCCCTCTCTCTCGAGCTCTCTCCCCCTCCGTCTCTCTCTCTCTCCCCCTCCGTCTCCCTCTCTCTCCCCCTCCGTCTCTCTCTCTCTCTCCCCCTCCGTCTCTCTCTCTCTCCCCCTCCGTCTCTCTCTCTCTCTCTCTCTCTCTCTCTCCCCCTCCGTCTCTCTCTCTCTCTCTCTCTCTCTCTCTTCCTCCCTCCCTCGATCCCTCTCTCTCTCTTTCTCTCCCCCTCCGTCTCTCTTTCTCTCTCCCCCTCCGTCTCTCTCTCTCTCTCTCTCTCTCTCTCTCCCTCCCTCCCTCCCTCTCTCTCTCTCTTCCTCCCCCTCCGTGTCTCTCTCTCTCTCCCCCTCCGTCTCTCTCTCTCTCTCTCTCCCTCCGTCTCTCTCTCCCTCCGTCTCTCTCTCTGTGCCTCTGTGTGCCTCTCTCTCTCTCCCCCTCTTTCTCTGCCTCTGTGAGCCCCTCTTTTTGGTGTAACTGTCGACGATTAAAGGAAATGGCATACGTAAAATAAATATATCTTTACAATGGCCAAAAGAAAAACTGACCTTAAATCGATCTTTTTTTGATCGTAAGATTTCTATGCGGATCTTTCAAATGTAGGCTATGTTTGTTTCGATCACGCGGTATCCGTCTGGGGTAATCGATATAAAAACAAAGTAATAAGTCTCAATCTTAGCGTTTGCTTATTTATTTGTCATTACTATATCATTTTGTATGCGGTGACGATGCCCCCAACAGACAGAATTTAAATGGATTGAATTGAATTAACATCGTGTTTTTTTTAACTCGATAAATGGGGGTTTTTCCCGCGCTAACTTCATCAGAGAAGAGACAATAACAGGATCGCCGCTTTTGAATTTCCTATTTTCTGTGTAACTTTTTCCACACGTACTTAACTTATTCAGATCTGAGATGCCGATGAGTATGTCACATCGGCTGTTCCCTGAGTCGTAAATGAGTAAGTGGACCAATGCTTAGTGGTCTGCTCTTTTGTCGCGGCTTGTGAAAGCGACACTGTTGCGACCAGCTGCCACTTAAATACTTATCAAGAGCCAGATGTTTTTCAGTAAACGATTGTGATCTTCAAAGCTTCGCGTGTTCAACACCTACCCGCCACATTGCGCAATACAGCCATAAACAGAATCCGAATCATCCGATGTTGAGAATGAACGAAACCTTGACATTTATGAGAAAATCAATTTCAAATTTGGATGAGAGTGATCAAAATTATGCGAGTCAGCAATCTGTTCTGTCTGTCTGTCTGTCTGTCTCTCTCTTTCTCTCTCTCCCCCTCTCTCTCTCTCTCTCCCTCTCTCTCTCTCTCTCTCTCTCTCTCTCTCTGTCTGTCAGTGTTCATTATAAAAGCTTTAATAACACATTTACTCATGCATGTGTATTTAGCATTGTTTTCACTACGTTACATATATTTGTGTATAATATGTAATATGTAAATATTCATATGTTGTTGTTTTTCTCTACCTTTTTTTCTACGTGAATATCCGTGTAAATATGGGATTAGATTAGTCCCCTCTCTGGGCGAGGGCTGGTTGAAAAAAAGCTCGTTGTATTGCTTATGCCACAACCCTCAAAAAATAAAATTTGATTTGATTTGATTTGATTTGATCTCTCTCTCTCTCTTTCTCTCTCTCTCTTTCCCTCCCCCCTCTCTCTCGAGCTCTCTCCCCCTCCGTCTCTCTCTCTCCCCCTCCGTCTCTCTCTCTCTCTCGCTCCGTCTCTCTCTCTCCCTCCGTCTCTCTCTCTGTGCCTCTCTCTCTCTCTCTCTCTCTCTCCCTCCCTCCCTCTCTCCCGAGCTCTCTCCCCCTCCGTCTCTCTCTCTCTCTCTTTCGCTCCGTCTCTCTCTCCCTCCGTCTCTCCCTCTGTGCCTCTGTGTGGCTCTCTCTCTCTCTCTTTCTCTTTCTCTCTCTCTCTCTCTCTCTCTCTCTCTCTCTCTCTCTCTCCCTCCCTCCCTCTCTCTCGAGATCTCTACCCCTCCGTCTCTCTCTCTCTCTCCCCCTCCGTCTCTCTCTCTCTCTCTCTATCTCTCTCTCTCTCCCTCCCTCCGTCTCTCTCTCTGTGTGCCTCTCTCTCTCTCCCCCTCTTTCTCTGCCTCTTTGTGCCCCTCTTTTGGGTGTAACTGTCGATGATTAAAGGAAATGACATACGTAAAATAAGTATATCTTTACAATGGCCAAAAGAAAAACTGACCTTAAATCGATCTTTTTTTGATCGTAAGATTTCTATGCGGATCTTTCAAATGTATGTTTGTTTCGATCACGCGGTATCCGTCTGGGGTAATCGATATAAAAACAAAGTAATAAGTCTCAATCTTAGCGTTTGCTTATTTATTTGTCATTACTATATCATTTTGTATGCGGTGACGATGCCCCTAACAGACAGAATTTAAATGAATTGAATTGAATTATAATCTTTTTTTTTAACTCGATAAATGGGGGGTTTTCCCGCGCAAACTTCATCAGAGAAGAGACAATAACAGGATCGCCGCTTTTGAATTTCCTATTTTCTGTGTAACTTTTTCCACACGTACTTAACTTATTCAGATCTGAGATGCCGATGAGTATGTCACATCGGCTGTTCCCTGAGTCGTAAATGATTAAGTGGACCAATGCTTTGTGGTCTGCTCTTTTGTCGCGGCTTGTGAAAGCCCGGCGGACACTGTCGCGACCAGCTTCCACTTAAATACTAGTGAACGACGAAGAAGAAGAAGAAGTAAATACTTATCAAGAGCCAGATGTTTTTCAGTAAACGCGTGTGATCTTCAAAACTGCGCGTGTTCAACACCTACCCGCCACATTGCGCAATACAGCCATAAACAGAATCCGAATCATCCGATGTTGAGAATGAACGAAACCTTGACATTTATGAGAAAATCAATTTCAATTTGGATGAGAGTGATCAAAATTATGCGAGTCAGCAATCTGTTCTGTCTGTCTGTCTCTCTCTATCTCTCTCTGTCTTTCTCTTTTTTCTCTCTCTCTCTCTCTCTCTCTCTCTCTCTCTCTCTCTCTCTCTCTCTCTCCTTCTCTTTCCCTCTCTGTCTCTCTCTGTCTCTCTGTCTCTGTCTCTGTCTCTGTCTCTGTCTCTCTCTCTCTCTCTCTCTCTCTCTCTCTCTCTCTCTCTCTCTCTCTCTCTTGCTTTATTTTTTGTAAGTTCTTTTTTGCGCTCGTTTGTGGAAACCTAGGGATTGTTCACTAAGATAAGAACAAAAACATTGAATCTGTGACTATTAGTTTATTTTTAACCCGTGCAGTTTGGTAAAAACGAGTTTCTTTACTATGGCCAAAAGAAAAACTGACCTAAATTCAATCTGTTTTATCATTAGATTTCTATGCGGATCTGTCAAATCTATGATGGTCTCGATCACGCGGTACATGATATATCTTGATCAAGTCGACAGTTTTAACCACATCGTTTATTTGCCGCTCCAATTGAGTTTCCTCAATGTTCTTTCTTTTCCCATGTCACGCATAAGCATGGCCATTGTTTTTGAAGGTCCTTTATCCGTCCGGGGTAATCGATATATAAAAAAAAGAAAGTAATTAATCTCAATCTTAGCGTTTGCTTATTTATTTGTCATTACTATATCATTTTGTATGCAACGACGATTCCCTCAACAGACCAAGCATCGAGTATCGTTGACATTTGTTAAAGATGTGTTTGTGTAATCACTAGATTGATTATACAAGATGCAGCAATAGTACTGGTTTTGGTTTGTTTGTTGTCTACTCTTTTGTCGCGGCTTGTGAAAGCGACACTGTCGCGACCAGCTTCCACTTAATACTTGTCAAGAGCGAGATGTTTTTCAGTAAACGCGTGTGATCTTCAAAGCTGCGCGTGTTCAACCCGCCACATTGCGCAATACAGCCATAAACAGAATCCGAATCATCCGATGTTGAGAATGAACGAAACCTTGACATAAATTTATGAGAAAATGGATGAGAGTGATCAAATTTATGCGAGTCAGCAATCTGTTCTGATCTGTCTGTCTGTCTGTCTGTCTGTCTGTCTGTCTGTCTGTTTGTCTGTCTGTCTGTCTGTCTGTCTCTCTCTCTCTCTCTCTCTCTCTCTCTCTCTCTCTCTCTCTCTCTCTCTCTCTCTCTCTCTTTCGCGCTCTTTTTTACATTTAGTCAAGTTTTGACTAAAATCTAATGTTTTAACATAGAGGGGGAATCGAAACGAGGGTCGTGGTGTATGTGTGTGCGTGTGTGCGTGCGTGTGTGCGTGTGTGCGTGCGTGTAGAGCGATTCAGACCAAACTACTGGACCGATCTTTATGAAATTTGACATGAGAGTTACTGGGAATGATATCCCCGAACGTTTTTTTTCCTTTTTTTGATAAATACCTTTGATGACGTTATATCCGGCTTTTTGTAAAAGTTGAGGCGGCACTGTCACGCCCTCATTTTCCAATCAAATTGATTGAAATTTTGGCCAAGCAATCTTCCACAAAGGCCGGACTTCGGTATTGCATTTCAGCTTGGTGGCTTAAAAATTAATTAATGACTTTGGTCATCAAAAATCTGAAAATTGTAATTTTTTTTATTTTTTTCTAAAACGATTCAAATTTACGTTAATCTTATTCTCCATCATTTGCTGATTCCAAAAACATATAAATATGTTATATTTGGATTAAAAACAAGCTCTGGCAATTAAATATATAAAAATTATTATCAAAATTAAATTTTCGAAATCAATTTAAAAACACTTTCATCTTATTCCTTGTCGGTTCCTGATTCCAAAAACATATAGATATGATATGTTTGGATTAAAAACACGCTCCGAAAGTTAAAACAAAGAGAGGTACAGAAAAGCGTGCTATCCTTCTCAGCGCAACTGCTACCCCGCTCTTGTTGTCAATTTCACTGTCTTTGCCGTGAGCGGTGGACTGACCTTGCTACGAGTATACGGTCTTGCTGCGTTGCATTGCGTTCAGTTTCATTCTGTGAGTTCGACAGCTACTTGACTAAATGTTGTATTTTCGCCTTACGCGACTTGTTGTTTGTTTGCACTTGAAGTTCTTTTTTGCGCTCGTTTGTGGAAACCTAGGGATTGTTCACTAAGATAAGAACAAAAATCTTGAACCTGTGACTATTAGTTGATTATTACCCGTGCAGTTTGTGTAATCAATAGATTGATTATACAAGATGCAGCAATAGTTTTGGTTTTAGTTTGTTTGTTGTTGTTGTTGTTGTTGTTGTTGTTGTTGTTGTTGTTGTTGTTTCAAAACATGCATGGAAAATGATCGTTTTAAATGTTTTGTGTTGTGTTGTTATATTGATGCAAGTGTGCTCGTAGAGGAACTAAGAATTTAAATGAATTGAATTAAATTAAAATCTTTAAACAAAAACTCGATAAATGGGTTTTTCCCGCGCAAGCTTCGGCAGAGAAGAGACAATGACAGGATCGCCGCCTTTGAATTTCCTATTTTCTGTGTAATTTTTTCCACACGTGCTTAACTTATTCAGATCTGAGATGCCGGTGAGTATGTCACATCGGCTGTTCCCTGAGTCGAAGTGGCCCAATGCCGGCTTGGTGGTCTGCTCTTCTGTCGTGGCTTATGAAAGCGACACTGTCGCGACCAGCTTCCACTTAATACTTGTCAAGAGCGAAATGTTTTTCAATAAACGCGTGTGATCTTCGAAGCTTCGCGTGTTCAACACCTACCCGCCACATTGCGCAATACAGCCATAAACAAAATCCGAATATAACGATAACAGGAGATACTCCGCCCACATTACGGTTATGCTTATACTTAATTGGCTTATTGGCAGTGGTTGGCTTCTTATTGGTCAATCGCAAAGAACTGGGCGGTGCTCAAATCTGTCATTTCTTTTGTTTTCTTTCTTTTTAAGTAAACTACACACAAGCAGTTGTCATTGTTGTTTCATTGGAACGAGCTTAGCATTAGTGCAGAGCGTGCGTTGTGACGTGCACTAAAGATTCACGGATGAAAGTGTTTTTTCGTGGTTTGATTGTGACAAGTCATCGATACAAGGTCATTGTCTGCAGTTCAATAGTACTTCTGGGCAGATCATCAAGATTCAACCGGATAACCAAACCGTAAGTATTTTTGTTTGTTTGCGTGTTTCCTTTTTATTTGGTAGGATCTGTGACATTGATTAAACATGTGTAAACTGTTGAGAATTTAAAAAAAACAAGAAAGGTAAATTCGAACGTTTGACTCAAATACGGTCTTCTAAGTGGAAAAAAACCAAATAGTTTATGACAAAATCTTAGCTCAATGAAATGTTCGGTCGCTCGCTAGGAAGGCGAATTAAGCAATTCAGTTTTTGTCACTAATATATTGTCTCTTAACTTAAAAAACCCGTTGGGTCCATATTTTTGTGACTGTAACGTCAATAACAAACGTTCCAGCATCTTACTTTTCTTGTGTGTTTATTATTCTGAGTTTTGAAACGTTGGCAGTCTTTTTGTTGTTGGATTTAGTTTATGGTAGCCTACTGTTGTTTAGTGTGAAACTTGTTAGTTCTATTTCTTTCCTCATAACTTTAGCACCCCCCCCCCCCCCCCACACACACACACACATTTTATTTTGCCTTACGCGATTAGAAGTTTTGTTCGCCGCGCTAGAAAGACGGGACCGACAATGCTTAAAATGTGTCAATTACAATCTTAGCTGAATTAATGTGACAAATATGTACAAAAGTAAAATAAAATAAAAATCCTGTCCATTTTTTTTTTTAATGATAATGCGTCCGCAATTATTTTGACATGAAGTTATCGAGAAAAAGCTTCCGCGGCTGCACTTGGTTACGGTACTTTAAAATTCGAAATGACGTAATTGGCTTAGCCATCAAGTTATTGCACCAAATTTCGAACCCAAATTAAAGTGTCATTTCATTTAAACTTTATAATCCAGTCACAAGGCCGTTTACTTAACGATCAGGATCGCCGTTTGTCTTGTCTTGTCTTTCCATTATTGCCCACAATCAGCAGTAGTGATTACTTCGGCACTTGATTTGAGATTCAATTTTACAGGGATAAGACATAACTAGACATAAGATCATCGTTATTGTGCATACAATTAAACAATGGATGGAAAAGTGTGGTCACAAGTTCATCTGCTCTTAAAACAACCAAACAACATATGACAACAGCCTTAAAAAACTAAAATAAGAACAATAAAACAAACAAAAACACGTCAGTGACCGCCGCTCAAATAATTATGGTCGTAAACATGACCTATGAACCTCTGCTGCTATAAGAGGTAGCCTAGCCTACCACTAGAGTTTTCCCTCGTCTGTTGTGGATTTCCCTCGTCTGTTGTGGAACCTGTCAAATGTGACGAGCAACGATAGCAGAAAGGGAGGCTAAGTTTCTATTTGTGTCCCCAGAATAAGTTTCTATTTGGGACAAAGGGAGGCTGCAAGCCGTATTGTTTATATAGCGCAGAGCGACTGGCTGTCCCGACGGCTTTACTATAAATTATGACCTAATTAGCCGATGTAGGTGACCTACATAATGTACAGTTTTAACCTACTTAGTAGTCAGCAAATCTTTTGCGCATATCTGGGCAACCAAACCAAAACTGACAACCAACTGTTGAGACTGTATGGTTTGCAGAACAATAAAACTCCAGGACCCAAAACTGAAAGATTTTGAGTTTGTGTTTTTATATTTAGCGCCAGTTTGTATCAGTGGACACTGATCCTAGAGCTTATATTTAGTTGTAAGCACCGTTTGCGTATTCTGTTCTACAATCACACGTATTTAAAGCAAAATAAACATATGCAGATTCCTGGTTTTTTTTTTAAAACCTGCTAGACAAACTGCTGCAGTATTTGGTTACTCGCAAGGCAAATCAGTTATGTAGTCTATACGTAACTATAGCTCAGTTGACTCAGTTGATTCACTGTCTTCCGGCTGAACCGAAAGTCCCAACAACTGATACGCCGACACAGCCGCCGAGCTGAGCGGCTGTTATTTTTGTGGCATTCAACATATCTGCCAGGGTAATGCCCACCACAATCACCCGCCTCCCCCCCCCCCCCCCTCCGCTGTCCGCCTCCTTGTGAGTATGAAATGACTTGGAATAACAGGCCGTGAAAAGTAGGATATGCGCCGAAATGGCTGCGATCTGCTGGTCGATGTGAATGCGTGATGTATTGTGTAAAAAATTCCATCTCACACGGCATAAATAGATCCCTGCGCCTTGAGTCCGAGTCTGGAGATACGCGCGCGATATAAGACTTCATATATATATATATATATTGATGTATATATGTGAACAAAATGCATTCCGAGCATTCATCGGTACAGTTCATTCCGTGACACCATGCAAAGGCAAAGGGATCTGATATGCCTTTTTACATGCTTACTATGCAGGTTCTGCAAATTTGGGGGCTTAAATCAATGTATGAATTTGATCTGAATAATGAATTTAACACGTTAACAATTACCCTTCCAGTTTCAGGAAGAACAATAACCACTACACGGATAAGTTTTTCAATTTTTTGTGTGACCTACACCCAACAGTCATGAATTGACAGAAAATCAGTCAAGATTCAGAATCATTTGTTTTACATCGTCGC
>NW_027127106.1:0-12500 GCF_037325665.1 Littorina saxatilis
CGGGTTTATATTTTTACCAGAATTGCGCACGATAATTGCAGCGCAACAAATTCAGTTCGGGCCGTGCTGGTTTGATCGTTGACCCAAGTCAGTTCGCATGCAGTGTTACTGTTTGTCAGTCGGGGATAGAAATGTTGGCTGTCATCGCGCTGTTCTGTTTCGGTTTTCACACGTGGATCACTTACATATTCAGTCGCCGGGTTTAGGTGAGCTAAAGCTTCAATACTTCGCCTGTTGTAGACGTTAAGCAATACAGCTTGGAAGTTGTATGTCGGCACTGAGATCGGTCGCGGTACACTCGCTTTCTACTTTGTCCCGGTCTTGAGTTTGAACACCTAAGGTTGGCAACATCTAACACATCACATCCTCTTCTCTTCCCCATAATTATATCTTAACTGTATCTCCAACTTCTTTTCGTCTTCTTCTTCTTTTCATTTTGATGCCACTCCCTCATTTGTCGCTGAACCCCGCAGTTTACTCGACTCTGATTCACACAAGCCCGTCTAGCAGACGACAGTTCGAACAGTCTTGAACAGCACGGTTGCAAGCAGATTCAGCTATCAATCGAAGCAATACACTTAAATCCAAAGCAAATAACCAAATGAGAAAACCTAACGTTTGATTTGGCTTCATGGTGACTCTTCTGATAATGTTTTTGGCGTTGGAATGGATCTGAACGGGTTCCAGCTACGACAACTTTTCCAGAGTTATGCACCGCAGGCATGCCTTCGACAATCGATGTCAGTTTCAGATTGAGTTTTCGAACTACCAGGTGACTGGGTTGTGTTTTGATTGCTCTCTCTCTCTCTTTAAATCCATGCAGAATGTGCGTATCGTATGAAGTATTCTTTATTTTCTCAATATTGACACATGTAGGCCTGTACCTATACGTGATATTGACTTTGACACCATAAAGTATTTCAGTCGTATATTGAAAAAAGTAATCCATCTGTAAACTCTGAATATGCAGATGACCTCTATAAATTATTCAATTGTACCCTGAAATCAAAGACAATGACCAATGACAGTTGAGATCGAAACTCGGTTGTGATGGGTAATCCATATGGTTGCGATGGATAATTCAGATTAATCACCTCCTCAGCTAACAGAGACAAAGAGGCAGGTCATGGGATAAATATATATATTGCTCCCAATAGGCTGTCTGTGAAGGGATACTTTTTTCTCTCTCTCTTTCTCTGCTAGATTTTAACAAATCTCGGGAGGAAGTCTCTGCTGACTTTCAATTGTTTCTGTCACAATTTCTGATGTTTTATATATATATATGTATGTGTGTGTGTGTGTGTGTGTGTGTGTGTGTGTGTGTGTGTGTGTGTGTGTGTGTGTGTGTGTGTGTGTGTGTGTTTGAGAGGGAGAGAGAGGGTGTGTATGTGCCAGTGAGAGAGAGAGAGAGAGAGAGAGAGAGAGGGTGTGTGTGTGTGTGTGTGTGTGTGTGTGTGTGTGCGTGTGTGTGTTTGTGTGTGTGTCAGTGTTTGTCTGTGTCTGTGTGTATGAGTGTATGTACATTGCCCAGCAGTCTTGCCATACAGTGCATGCATATGTGCAAATATGTGGCGGAGTCAGCGTAGAGAAGATCCACCAATCGTTCACTGTCTTTGCGTACTATACCCACGCATTCACACTCACTTACCCTCTCACACTCTGTCCTTTACCATGTCTGCCTCGAGGCAATTCCAGCACTCAGACTTCACTAAACTTTTTTACACCAACCCCAACATCCTTTTTCATCCCCAACCCCATCCCTCCCCTCTCTCAAGCAAGTAGTTGGCCAAACCGAGATTCTTCAGTAATTGCCGCAGAAGGGTTCTAGCTCGAAACAAAGTGGGAGCAACGCATACAAAGATGCTTCTCATAGAGGCATTTTTTCTCAGTGAAACTACACAAATATACATGCATACGGGTAACATTCATAGTAGACAATGACGGCGCAATACCCAAGTGGTCAGGACGCCGGCCGTCCACTTTGGAAGGTTCATGGTTTGAATCCTGGCCGTGCTGGTGGGTAAACAGAGTTTTCAATTTCTCCAGATCACAATATGTGCAGACCAACCAGTGCCTGTTCCCCCGTGTGGACACACACGCACAAGTCCAACTACGCACGAAAACGATCATGTCATCCATATCAGAGTTCGATTGGTTATTGAAACACACAAATACACAGTACGCATCCCTCCAAAAACGTCGTATGGCTGCCTAAAGGGCAGGTGGAGGAACGGCCATACACGTAAACCCACAAAAACACTAGTGTACGTGGGAGTTGCAGTCCAGGTGCACAGAAGAAGAAAGAGGAACACTAATAGTGTCACAGAAATCACAAGCGTGGCCTGGGTTTAAACCCAAGTACGGCGGGGAATGTATCTGCTGAGTTGTAGCCTGAATAAAAACTCAGCAGCATAGCGGAGGGAATTTTTGCAAAGACCGGCAGTAGAGTCTCAAATTTACTCTGCCCGTATAAAACTGTCCACCATTTACTTGAACATGCAGATATAAGGAAACGGAATGAATCTTTTCTCAAAGTCAAAATGATCACGATTTTGCCTCAGTTTCAAAACATGCACTGTCATGGTTCTCTCTGTAACGTGTGGTAAGCTTACTTTGCAACAGCTTCCTTGTCTTTGTACATGTATCTGTGTTTCCCAGAGACAACATTCAGTACAGGCTCTAAACGAACAGAATCGTGACACCCTCATCAGCAAATGCATTCATACAGACCGATGCGCACGCCAAAGATCCTAACTATCCAGAAAAAAACCGCTTGGGAAAAGACACAAATACCTGTACATCCTCCATGACGGCGTCATGCTGCCAAAATGACGGGGCAAAAAACCGCGTGACACACAAAACTCTCACCATAATGTGACCCTGAGAGTTAAAAGCACAGAAACCCAGAAGAAGAAGAAGAAGAAGAAGAAAACAAGTCGCGTAAGGCGAAATTACTACATTTAGTCAAGCTGTGGAACTCACAGAATGAAACTGAACGTAGTCCGCCGCTGGTGCAAAAGGCAGTGAAAGTGACGAGCCTGTTTGGCGCGGTAGCGATTGCGCTGTGCTTTACTGTACCTCTCTTCGTTTTAACTTTCTGAGCGTGTTTTCAATCCAAACATATCATATCTATATGTTTTTGGAATCAGGAACCGACAAGGAATAAGATGAAAGTGTTTTTAAATTGATTTCGAAAATTTAATTTTGATCATAATTTTTATATTTTTAATTTTCAGAGCTTGTTTTTAATCCAAATATAACATATGTATATGTTTTTGGAATCAGAAAATGATGGAAAATAAGATGAACGTAAATTTGGATCGTTTTATAAAAAAAATATTTTTTTTACAATTTTCAGATTTTTAATGACCAAAGTCATTAATTAATTTTTAAGCCACCAAGCTGAAATGCAATACCGAAGTCCGGGCTTCGTCGGAGATTACTTGACCAAAATTTCAACCAATTTGGTTGAAAAATGAGAGCGTGACAGTGCCGCCTCAACTTTCACGAAAAGCCGGATATGACGTCATCAAAGACATTTATCAAAAAAATGAAAAAAGTCTGAGGATATCATATCCAGGAACTCTCATGTCAAATTTTATAAAGATCGGTCCAGTAGTTTAGTCTGAATCGCTCTACACACACACACACACACACACACACACACACACACACACACACACACACACACACACACACACACACACACACACACACAGACAGACACACACACATACACCACGACCCTCGTCTCGATTCCCCCCTCTACGTTAAAACATTTAGTCAAAACTTGACTAAATGTAAAAAGAGAGTTGGTTCCATTGTATCGACTCAGACCCTTTCCGCGTAATTGCAGGCTCTGCGAGAAAGCAGCGCTTCCCAGCACTTCCCAGCACTTCCCTCAAGAACACGGACCCTCCCTGCCTCCTTGCAAAAATTCCCTCCGCTATGCTGCTGAGTTTTTATTCAGGCTACCACCAGATACATACATTGAATTTCTATCTATGTCTCTGCTACCACTAAGCCGTCAGTGCCCTTGTTCCAATGAGCCATTGTGTTCCTTCAACTGCTCAGAAAACAAGCTCATTAAAAAGCAAGGGGCGACAAAAAGGAGTTTGAATGATCTCCCCTGGTTAAGTGACGTCATCAGCTCAGCGGAAGCGACAGCGCTGGAATTTGAGGGCTGTGACACTACCAGCCAGGCTCCTGTAATTTGTGCTTTGAAAATGTTTGGAAAAGTTCAGATTCCACGTTTTCGAAGTAGATTTTTTGCTCATAAATACGTGACTGTCTGTCATGAAGCAACAATCTCTCTGACTATGTCTCTTGTTTGTTTTCTCTCTCTATTTGTAAACAGACAGACAGACAGACAGACAGATAGACAGACAGACACGCACTCACGCATTCACGTACGCACGCACGCAAACACTCACTCACACACACACACACACACACACACACACACACACACACACACACACACACACACACACACACACACACACACACACACACACACACACACACACACACATGAACACACACAATATGCACAAAATAAATTCCGCAAATAAAAATATTGTGATAGGATGATACCGTTACTTCACTGAGACTACCTTCACTCCCGTCCCCTCTCTCTGTCTCTCTGTATGTTTATATGTCTCCTTGTCTCAGCTGTCTCTCTCTCGTTCTATCTTTCTCTGTTTGTCTGTCTTAATTACTGTCTGTCTGTCTGTCTGTCAGTTTGTTTGTCTGTCTGTCTGTCTGTCTGTCTGTTCGTCTGTCTGTCTCTCTGTCTTTCTGTTTGTCTGTCTATCTGTCTGTTTCTCTCTGTCTGTGTCTCTGTCTGTGTGTGTGTCTGGTCTGTCTGTATGTATGTCTGTCTGTCTGTCTGCCTGTCTTTCTGTCTGCTTGTCTGTCTGTATGTCTGTCTCTGTCTGTCTGTCTGTCTATCTCTCTCTCTCCCTCTCTCTCTCTCTCTCTCTCTCTCTCTCTCTCTCTCTCTCTCTCTCTCTCTCTCTCGTAAAAACACAAACACATACACAAAGTATAAACATATAGCATACACCAACAGCAAATCGTGAATGAATGTTGGGCGGTAAACTGCAAAGTGATGGATCCTCCTATAAGAAGAAAACCAAATTTTCATGGTGCTATTTGTAATTTCAGATTCCAAATCTATGCATGTATCACTGAAAAAAAATCCAGAAGCACAGGCCGTTGGAATATCAGCAGCACGATTTATCTCTCAAATCTTCATGCATATGAGCAAAAGCCTCCTTGAAATCATATTCTCTTTCAAATTGAATCTTTTGATCTTTTGCCACAACGCGATGTGTTTTCTTCGTGAAAATGATTCAACACTGGCACTTTTATTTTGTACATGTATTTTTTTTTTAATCTAGTAACGATTTTGTTCTGTCTTTCTTGTTCTTATGTTGTTTTCTTCTGGCAGGAGTAACGGTGAGGTACACACTATCATCGTGAGGATAATTTTTTGTTTAACACGCATAATTGATGTAGGCTTTAAAAAAAAGGTATCTAAACACAACATTTCGGAGAAGTTTTTTTTGGCGAATTTAACCTTGAAAAGTCCTGGGGACATTCACTGTGCAGTAATTTAGAGGCGCATGCCATGATAACTCTAAGTGGTTCATAACTATGCTGATCAATGAAACGACTTCTTACCCACACTCTTCAGCGTCGTCGTCGCGATTCAAATTGTCTCACATGTTTGGGGTTTTGTTTTTAGTACTGGCGGTGATTCCTACATCTAGCTAATAATCCCATTCCACACAACCGTTCTGGGTCCCGTTCCCGTACCGACCAAGGAAGGCTGCCACCATGGTCAGACGCTGCTCAAAGATGCCAAAAACGGCCGTTTCGCAGCGTTCCATTGTTGTGGCAGCCGTCCTTGGTCGGTACGGGAACGGGACCTAGAACGGTTGTGGGGAATGGGGGTATACATGACAAAAACCCTTGGGGGAGTTTAGGAGCTAAACTCTCTTAAAGCAACGTTGTGCGAGTTTTGCTGCTGTCTGGCTGGATACATTAGGACGAAGCGAAAAAAAGAGCGGATGGAGAACTTACAGTCTTCAAAGATTAACTCAACGCAGCGTTTACTATTTAAATAGCTGAACGTGTATACGCTGTCTTTGAACCATTCTTTGTGTGCAGTGACATCATTACAAACTCAAAACTGAACGGTGCAGCTCTTGGAGCGATTTTAGGACACTGTGTTTTCTTTTTTTTTTCTTTTTTTCTCTTTTTTGTTGGGGGGGGGGGGGAGGAGGGGGGGGGGAGTATCTATACATCTTATTCCTAGCTTTCCTATGTGTCTGCTTGAAAGTTCGACCATCGAACACCAAAACAATTTAGCTAGGTTCTGGCTTTCTTCACGTTCAAATCTGCCTGAAAGTTTCGCTTAGTTACTAGGTACACTCTGTCAAAGAAGACGTTAGAAATACCTTCCTCCGCGTGTGAACGAACAAGTAAACCGCCATAGGTCTTCAATCACTCAATCAATCAATGAGTCTTATATCGCGCATATTCCGTGGGTACAGTTCTAGGCGCTCTGCAGTGATGCCGTGTGAGATGAAATTTTATACGGCCAGTAGATTGCAGCCATTTTGGCGCATATTTACCTTTCACGGCCTATTATTCCAAGTCACACGGGTATAGGTAGACAATTATTAACTGTGCCTAAGCAATTTTGCCAGGAAAGACCCTTTTGTCAATCGTGGGATCTTTAACGTGCACACCCAATGTAGTGTACACGGGGGGAGGTTCGGACACCGAAGAGAGTCTGCACACAAAGTTGACTCTGTGAGATAAATTTCCGCCGAACCTGGGATCGAACTCACGCTGACAGCGGCCAACTGAATACAAATCCAGCGCGCTACCAACTGAGCTATATCCCCGCCCCTGGGGGTTTCTCCGAAAGCGGCGTATGGCTGCCTTAATGGCGGGGTAAAAACGGTCATACACGTAAAATTCCACTCGTGTTTCAGCCCACGAACGCAGAAGAAGAAGAAGAAGAAGAAGAAGAAGAAGAAGAAGAAGAAGGTCTGCCCTGGCTTTTACACGGGATGAAACCATCCCTACATGTGGACAACAATTTAACACTTTCTACCCCACCTATGAGACCAAGTTTTATTGTGCTGCAGCAGGTCACTCAGAATTGTAGTAACTGTGTACCAACACGCTAGATTGCAGGCGTTAGATGGACGTTACAGGAAGCGACTGAAGCTAACAGTCTGTGCGGATATCCGTACCTGGTCAGATAGAGCCATATGAGTGGGTACGAATATATCCGTACCTGGGAGACAACAATTTAAACATAAAAGACAGCGTGGCCACTCTCTGTGCAGAGTGGTATTTTGTGTGTGTGTGTGAAGAATCATTTTCACAGTTTGACATTTGTGTCTGTTGAACCTGATATTAATTGGGCGAAATCGACTTCGGGAAGTGCACTTCACGAAGCTCGTTAAAAGAGGCTTTAAAATTGAATTTTCTGTAAAAAGGAAAAAAGCTTTGCAAAGTCTTTGCGAAGCTAACTTCGGGCCGAATGAAGGAAGGCCATTAGGGATGTATTTCGGCGGAAATTCCGACGTTTTGCACAAAGCAGCCAAGGTCATGGTTTGTTTTTGCTATAAACTTAAGTCAAAGGATGATCTTATCCCAAGTTAAAGCTCAAACAAATAAATGTATGCATAATAGTGTACTTGATCGCCTACACGAGAGATAGACAGAGACAGAGAGAGAGAGATATATATATATACAGAGAGACAGAGAGATAAGGAGAGACATGCAGACGGTCGAACAGACATTCAGACAGACAGACCACGACATATACAGTGAAAGCCTGTTTTGGAGAGAGAGAGAGAGAGAGAGAGAGACAGAGACGTGACAGAGAGAGAGAGAGAGAGAGAGAGAGAGAGAGAGAGAGCGAGAGAGAGACAGAGACAGAGACAGAGATACATAGAGAGATATACATATATTTACAGAGAGACAGAGAGATAAGGAGAGACATGCAGACGGTCGAACAGACATTCAGACAGACAGACCACGACATATACAGTGAAAGAGACAGACATAGAAACATGTTCACAAACACAGACGATCAGAAGGCCAGAGAGACAGATATACCAAAAGAGACACAAGGCGTTAAAGAGAGCATCAACTTACGACCAGAGGAGGCCCATTCAGTGCAGTGCCCTAATGATAAGACAAAGCTTTGACACAATCTCCCCTGACTTTTATGGGGAAGGGAAGAGCTCAAAGAATTCCTGCGAGTCAGAAGATATTAAAAACCTGATCGTACCCCCTCAAGGAGCTTCGCAGAGAGTGCAGAGGAAGAACACACACCTGTTTTATTGGGTAACGCTGCTCTTAAAGGCGCATCCTAAGGCATTCGGTTTGTCTGTCTCTGCCTCTGTCTGTGTGTCGGCCTCTTTGTGTCTCTCTGTCAATCGGTCTGTCTGTCCGTGGGTCGGTCTGTCTGCCTGTCTGTCTGTCGAACGGTCGTTCTATCTCTCTCTCTCTCTCTCTCTCTCTCTCTCTCTCTCTCTCTCTCTCTCTCTCTCTCTCTCTCTCTCTCTCTCTCTCTCTCTCTCTCTACATTTACATGTTATGCCTATATGAATTCATTATATGTTGTTTATATGCGTGCGGATGTGTTAGTGTGAATGTAAAGGGCACGTTGTAAGATTAGGCCCTTGGCTTAAAATGTTTACCCTTTATGTCAATAAAATGTTCTAAGTCTAAGTCTCTCTCTCTCTCTCTCTTTCTCTATCTCTCTCTCTTTCTCTATCTCTCTCTTTCCCTCCATCTATGTGTGTCTCTCTTTGTCTCTTTCTGTCTCTATCTGTCTGCCTGCCTGTCTGTCTGTCTGTCTGTCTATGTCTCTCTCTCTCTATCTCTCTCTACCTCTCTCTCTCTCTCCTTCTCCATCTCTTTCTCTTTGTTTCTCTTTCTCTTTCACTCACACACACACACACACACACACACACACACACACACACACGCACACAAACATACACACAAACACACACACATACACAAACACATACACACACACGAACACAAACACACACACGCACACAAACATACACACACAAACAAACACAGACAAACACAGACACACAAACACAAACATACACAAACACACACACACACACACACACACACACACACATACACACACACACACACACACACACACACATGATCTCACATAGGCAGGAAATCAGGGACAGACTAACACAGGCATGAGACCAAGGGTAGGGCGGATGGTGGCGAGAGAGGTGAAGGGACGGGGAATGTTTACAGTGCCGTGTGCCTGGCTGCCCGCCAATGTTGAGCTCAGGCACCGTCGCGTCAGATGCGCCTTAGCTCTATCAAAGATCTTGTATGCTACGCTAAGATGTTGCACTGGAGCCGTTTTTGCGCGTTCGCTGCTAGCTGCGGTGCCACGCCCCTTGGCTTGTTGGGCTCTGCTGCCGCTGATAAGATCCCTATAGGTACCTCTCCCAATGGTCTTGGGGGCAGGACCTTGAAGTGGTGTGCAGCACAGTTGTCTGTAGTTTTCAGTCAGCTTTTCACTTGGTCACTCAGGGACTGTATTGTTCCTGATGTGTGGAAAAAGTCAACCATCTGTCCCGTTCCTAAAAACAGTAGACCCAAACAGCTCAATGACTATCGTCCAGTTGCCCTCACTTCGGTAGTAATGAAATGTTTTGAACGCATCCTTCTGCCTCGTCTTCTCAACTGCACACAACCTTTCATGGACCCTTCTCAGTTTGCCTACAAGAAAAACAGAGGCACAGATGACGCCACACTCACACTTCTGCAACAAGCATATAGTCACTTAGAAAAACCTGGTTCCTTCGTCCGTATTCTATTTATAGACTTTTCATCTGCTTTCAACACAATACAACCTCACCTGCTTGTTCAAAAACTGCTTTCTTACAACGTCACTCCCAGACTCGTCCTTTGGATCACACAGTTTCTAGTGAACAGAACCCAGTCCGTCCGTTTCCATAGCGCACTTTCATCCATAGTTAGTACTTCTACTGGAGCCCCTCAGGGCACAGTATTGTCTCCAGTTCTGTTCACATTATACACTAACGATTGTCAAGGCACTGTTACGACCCCTCTTGTGAAATATTCTGACGATTCTGCCCTTGAAGACCTGTCTGACTCCGATTCTGTTTATTTTTCTGAAGTTCAAAATTTCAGCTCCTGGTGTAAAGATAACTATTTAGCCCTAAATGTGACAAAAACAAAAGAGCTAGTTATTGACTTTCGCAAAAACCCAGCTACAGTTTCAGATGTATACATAGATGGTGTGAAAGTTGAGCGAGTGACTGAATACAAATATCTCGGTACAGTCATTGACAACAAACTAAATTTCTCCTCAAACACTAAAGCTATCCACAAGAAGTGTCAGTCAAGAATCTACTGCTTACAAAAGCTCAGAAGTCTGAACATCAACAGCCGCATCCTCCAAACATTCTATACTTCATTCATTGAATCCATTCTCACTTTCTCTTTCATCTGCTGGTATGGAGGTCTGTGTGTGAAGAGTAAGAATGTGCTTGGGCGGGTGGTGAACACATGTGGTAAGATTGTGGGGGTGAGACAGGAAGGACTGACTGTGCTGTATGAACGACGTGTGGTGCGAAAGGCCCGCTGCATCATCCAGGATAGTAGTCATGTGCTCGCTCACCACTTTGAGGTCCTGCCCTCAGGACGTCGCCTCCGCACTCCCAGATTCCGCACGCTCAGAACTAAGAACAGTTTTATTCCAAAGTCAATTGGCTTTTTAAATACCTAAGTTAATTAAAACTAGTATGTGTGCCGGTGAACATATGCACTGATTTCTGTGATGAATATTTTTTATATTCTTTGATGTGCACCCTTATGCTGAGTGTGATAACCCTCGAATGACTAGTCCTGTGATAAATATTGTTCAATGACATATCTAGTCCTGTGATAATGATAGTTTTTAGCGGTAAACTTTTAGCTAAAGCTGACGGCAATTTACCTATTTGGAATCATGTTACTATTCCTGTTAGTGTACATATGCGTGCGCGAGTGTAGTATGCTTCGTATGGTATTTTTATCTGTTGTCTTATTATTTGTTTTGTCTTTTAATGTGCACCACACTGAAATTTCTCTGTATGAGATAATAAAGTATTCGTATTCGTATTCGTATTCGTATTATAGTACTTTTCGGCAATATTTACAGTTTCAAATTGTTAGGATAACTTCTTTGTGATTTTATGGAGGTGTTCTGGGGAAACTGAAAGGTAGCCTCGTCAGGGGACAACTATTCAAACCCGTATCCTCATCACTTTGTTTCTCGATTGAGAATAATCATTTATAGATGACTATTTTTCATTTGCCTTGTTTGGGTGTATTTGTGTGTACTGTCCTCTCAGTGATTGAGGCTTATGTAAGGCTTGGTGATTGTATAGTACATCGTGCCTTTAACGTTGTTTTTTTCCGTATTGTTGTGTGTACTGATGGTACAGGTAAATGTGGGGAGTGGTGTGGTTGTTTGTTCAACCTTCTCATTATTTTGTCTGTGTACTGTATGTACAGGTTGACAGGGGGAGGGGGTGTGTTGGTTGTTTCATAAGGTGGTTTATAGGGAGTAACAAATCAAGGGTCTGCACAGGATGTACATGTACTGACATGCTGACCGGTCAACTGACAGGTGCACAGATGCACGAAGGTTGCAAGGAAGGCCTCATCACCCCAAGCATTTCGCTCGTCAGTGCTGTGACAGTCATGGAAAGTACATACAAGCTACATATAGAGAGAAATATCCACATGCGGAAAGTGATGACCAGGATGGCAATATTGCTCAAAGGAAAACTTGGAGACAACCGCCTCGCCTGTCCATTGACAGAAAACGCTTGTCCTCTCATGACCCTCTGTGGCGTCTGTACCTCAATATACGGCTGCACTTCACCCTCAATAGACAGAGAGCTGCAGGTCTTTCGGAGAGATGTCGAAAAGGCAGAACAGAAAGGTGTTGAAAGTGTCACACCAGTGACACAAGAACACAAAAGCACATCAGTCATGGGGGACAGTAGATCTGGGATAGGTTTTTGTTTTGTTTTGTTTTGTTTTCTAGTGGATGTGTGTGTGTGTGTGTGTGTGTGTGTGTGTGTGTGTGTGTGTGTTTTGACATTGACGCCCTCAATACTGGTTTGTGACGTCTCTGTTGCTGTTAAAATTGACAATCTCTGTGACAATACTCTTGACTGCAACTGACTGAGACAAGTGAATTGTCATACAGGTCAGAAACAATGATAAAAACCTAACCCAGAACTTCAAAGCCAGACAATTTCAGTGAACTACACATTGTTCTAATTCAATCTAAAATTTAAAATTGTCTGACCAGTTTACTCTCCCTGTCTTTTTCTTGTGAGACAGTTCTACCTGTTTATGATTATATCATGTGTAAGTCACTGCGTGGATGTTGCCTC
>NW_027127106.1:17500-23409 GCF_037325665.1 Littorina saxatilis
CTCGCATATCAAAGTTCTGCAAGTACATCACCCACCTCATGATACGATTATTCACAAACTTTGCAGAGTTCGGGTAGGTGAGGGGTTTGTGATCAGTCTGAAGCACGAATTTCACCCCTTGGAGGTAGAGTTCAAATTTCTTGATTCCCCACACGATGGCTAAACACTCTTTCTCCATGGTCGAGTAGTTCTTCTCGGCTCCTGACAGCTTCTTGCTGGCATAGCTGACCGGAAATGGTTTACCTCCATGCTCTTGCATCAGCATGGCGCCGATCCCTTCGTCCGATGCGTCTGTACGCAAGATGAACTCTTTGGTAGTATCAGGAAGGCGTAGCACCGGGTCTCGTGACATCAGGTCGCGCACAGTCTGGTATGCCTTCTCCTGAGCTGGTCCCCAGAGTATTCGGTTGGGGCATCCTTTTCGGGTCATGTCCGACAAAGGCGCCGTTATGGCGGCGAAGTTTGGAATGAACTCTCTGTAGTACCCAGCCAATCCAAGGAAGGATCGCACCTGCTTCTTGGTTTCAGGACGTGGCGCATTGAGGATCTTGGTGACGTTTTCCAACAAAAGCCCCTTTTGACCTTCCTTCAGTGAATGACCTATGAAGTCAACGTTGTCGGTCCCCAAAATGCACTTGCTGGGTCTCACGGTCAGATTAGCTTTTGTCAGGCGGGAAAACAGTTCCCTCAAAGTCTCCAGATGCTCCGCAAAGGTCTCCGTGTGGACTAGCAGATCATCCCAGTAGTACACAACATTCTTCATTCCTTTGAGCATTTTTCGCATTCCCCTCTTCAGGGTAGCACCACTGTTCACCATGCCAAAAGGCATCCGCAGGCACTCATACGTTCCGTCTGGAGTTGCAAAGGCGGTCTTTGGTATGTCCTCTTCGCGCACAGGAATCTGCCAATATCCCTTGCTGAGATCGATCTTTGAGAAGATCTTACTGCCAGTCAACCGTCGGAACAGATCAGCCGCCGTCGGCATTGGTTCAGGGTCAAACACGGTGATCTTATTCACTTTCCTGAAGTCAATGCATACCCTGTTTGTACCGTCTTTCTTCTTGACAACAACAACGGGAGATGAGTAAGGGGATGATGACTCACGGATGACCCCCATCTTCAACATGTTGTCGATGTCCTTCTTCAAGGATTCCCGAGCCTGAAACGGGATAGGGTATGGTTTTGAGCGAACAGGAACGTCAGATGTGAGGTGGACTTCATGTTCGACCAAGGACGTAGAGCCTGGAACATCAGAGAACCTATGGGTGAAGTCGCCCATAAAATCATGCAGCTCCTTCTGCTGATCTTCTGTCAGGTCAGGTCCTAGCTTGACGTCATCCACTCCCTCTTTCTTGTGGAGGTCTCCCAACTCCAGTAGTTCCTCACCGTCGAACTCGTCTAGTTCGGCTGGTTCTTCCACCATTGCTGCAACCTGTACTGCTTCCGGAGGTCTCTCCACATACAGTTTCAGGAGGTTAGCGTGGTAGATCTTGGACTTCTTGCCGACATTCACCTTGTAGTCGTTGATCCCTACCACGGCCTCAACCTCGTATGGGCCTTTCCACTGCATCAGTAGTTTGTTGTGATCAGTGGGAAGCAGTATCAGCACTTTGTTACCTGGTGTAAACTTCCTGTTTACGGCTTTGCGGTCGTAGTAGTGCTTTCCACTATCCTGAGACTTTCTCAAGTTCTCTCGAGCAATCTCGAGAGTCTCCTCCAGTTTCTCTCGCAACTCGAACACGTACTGGTAACTGTTCTTCACTTCAGGTGTGTCCACATCTTTCGTCCACAATTCCTTCAGTATCTGCATCGGGCCTCTCACGGTCCGCCCGTACATCAGCTCGAACGGGGAGAATCCAGTGGACTCTTGTGGCACCTCCCTGTATGCAAACAGCAAGGCATTGATGTATCGATGCCACTGCCTTGGCTGCTCACTGCATAGTTTCTTCAGCGTGGACTTCAGCGTCGCATTGAATTTTTCGACCAGCCCATTGCACATCGGGTGATAGGGTGTCGTAGTCAAGTGACGAATGCTCAGCAGCCTGTTGACCTCTTCCATGCATTCAGAGACAAACTGTGTTCCCAGGTCTGTGAGGATCTCTTCAGGAACCCCAATTCTGCTGAAAATGTCCACAAGTGCCTCGGCAACAGTCTCGGTGTCAATTTTCTTCAGAGGCACGGCTTCTGGGTACCTGGTTGCATAGTCTACCAGGGTCAGTACCCAACGATGACCCTCTTCACTTGGCGGTTTGATCTCGCCGATGAGGTCAATGGCCACCCTCTTGAAAGGTCGGTCGATCAAAGGCATCTTCTGCAACGGCACTTTCGGGACCCTTCCTCGAGGTATGGTTTTCTGGCAAATATCGCACGATCGGCAGAATCGAGTCACATCTGCATGCAGTCCTGGCCAGTAAAACGCAGCCTGGATTCTGTCCGATGTCTTCTTGACCCCCAGGTGACCTCCCATAATAGAGTCGTGGGCCACCTCCATCACCTGGCGCCTAAGTGGTTGAGGCACCAGAACTTGACGTAATGGCTTCCCACCGTTGACTCTCGGGTGCTGGAACACTCTGTACAGGATCTTGGCCTTTACTTCAAAGTGCACAGTGCCTTCGCCCTTAGTCATCACCTTGACAGGACGACTCCTGTACTTTGTCAAGGTCAAATCAGCTTCCTGTAGCTGAATCAGCCGATCCCTGTCCACGACAGCAGTTGCAGAACTGTTGGTGACCCTGAGTGGCGTAGTTGTTTTGTCCTTCTTCGCCTGGGCTCTGGTCGTCACAGCGCTTACAACCTGCGGCTGGTCGCGGCGATGCACAGTTGCTCTGTCATCTCGTAACAGTTCGCTGATATCTTCATTCGCGAATGGCAGTGGGTCTTCCTCCTCAACAGCAGGCTGAGCTGCGCCCATTCTCCATTCGACATCAGGGTCATCAGGACGTCTCGCACCCCCAATGTTCCCAATTAGTAGATCGTACAAGGGCTTCTTCAGGCAGACGGCCTCAACTTCTCCGGTGAAGTATGGAGTATCGATCTGGATTTTTACCACTGGTGCCTTCACGCATTTGCTGTCAGCCATGAGCGTCCACTTGAAGTCACCAGTGAACTTCTCTGTCGGCACCAGATCTTATTTGACAATGATTCCATTGCAGCCCGAATCTCTGAGAACAGTCACTTCCTGCTTCTCAACAAATCCCTTCGACACGGGCATGTTCGACACTGACACAGCTGCGCTGGCAACGACAGAGATTGACCTGCCATTGGCGAGTAGAAGCTGGCCATCAGATATACATTCTTCAACGTCCGATGGTGTAGCCACTTGCTCGGCAGCCCTTGGAAGTATGACGCTGCTCGCACATACTTGTTGGTTCGAGCCACTCGTTTGCCTCTTGTTGTCGTAATATCTCCGTCGATGTTCTTGCGCTTTGTCATTGACATGTCCGTTATTTTTCTTTTGGGGACAGTTGGCAACTCGGTGGCCCTTGGCATTGCAATGGAAACACGTTATGTTCTGCCCTTCATTGGATGATGGTGCGGACTCAGTTTGTCCCTTGGCAGGTTGGTTTCCCTGGTTCCCACTCTTCTGGAAAGGTTTCGATGACTTTGACGTCCCCAGGGTCCTTCCATGAGCAATGAGATAACGCTCAGCAGCATCAGTAATGTCCTTCAAACCCCGCAGTTTTTGCTCTTCCAAGCGGGTCGCCAGGTCCTTCGGGCAGGCATTAAGGAATTGCTCCTTCACGATCAAGTCCCGCAGACTCTCGTATGACTGCTCTTCACCTGATAACTCCACCCACTTCTGCAGGTTTGACGACAGGCGCTCCACAAACTGGCTCGGTGTCTCTCCAGACAATGGCTGGCATTCGCGGAAGCGTTGACGGTAGCCCCTTTCAGTGAAGTTGTAGCAACGCAACAGAGCTTCCTTCAGTACATCATAGTCTCTGGCGTCATCGTTTGAGAGTCTAGTGTAGACCTCAAGTGCTGCCCCAGTCAAATGTGCGCTGAGTTGAATCGCCCAGTCGTCGCGCTGCCATCTAGCACTCTCAGCGAACCTCTCGAATCTTGCAAGGTAGCAGTCGATCTGGTCCTTCCCGTCAGCGAATGCTGGAAGTTTCGGTGCCCTGTGTAGCATTTGCTGCTGGTTATCTCTTTGGCGTGGTGCCTCGTGCTCATTTTGAACACGCACCATTTCTGTCTGAAGCTCTAAGCGCTTGGTCTCCATTTCTATCTGGAGCTCTAAGCGTTTCAGCTCCATTTGCTTTTCTTCACGCTGTGCTTCTCTTTCTTCACGTTCACGCTCACGCTGCGCTTGTCTTTCTTTATCTTCACGCTGCGCTTGTCTTTCTTCACGCTGCGCTTGTCTTTCTTCACGCTGCGCCAGCAGTCGTGTCTGGGACTCGACGAACTCCGTCAACTGCTTGCCTTTCAGTCCCAGTTCAACTCCTTTTGCCCAGAATTCAGCCATTCTGGTCTTTTCCGGTGCGTTCGTCTGTATTCTTTCACAGCCACGAACGTAGACGAATGTAGTCTTCTAAAAGAACACAGTCTCTACTGCACCTCCGATGCTTCTCTCGTCGCTGTTCACCTTCGTAGACGCAGGCTGCCACCCTCCTCGTCTAACGTGACGGCGCACTCTGCTCACGATACGTACACGACGTACCTCAGTCGTATTTCGTAGTATTAATGCACTAGCTCCGCGACGAAGTCCGTCTCGTCCAAACGGCAGCTAACCTCTGTAATCCCGATACACTCCGGCGTCGCTCACCGTACCGAGCTGCGGCGATTACCAAACTCTTCACCAGTCACACCGAATCCACGGTTCCGTAGTCTCAATACTGATCCCTCAGGATACACCCGATTGATGGCTACCTCCTGTGACTGTCTTGACTGTCTTTGTTGCTGGAAAACCCTTGGCGTTAAACGTAGATCCTTGGCTTGGCCCCCAATTGTTACACGACACTTGAGATTGCCACAAGTTCTCAAACGTCGTATAGTTGTGTTCTTTTATTCTACGTCGCCCGTCTTCGCAGCAGCAGAAAACAACTCGTCAAAATGAGTTCGAGGATTTATTCAGCATTCAATACATACAACTGCACAACGTAGCAGAACTCAAATAGAAGCTTTTTTTAACATTCAAATCGCGCTGGCATATATAGTAAATACTCAATCTCGAGAATATTCCAGACCGAACATGATACAACTACATTATATGCGAACCGCCCATGGACTAGAATGGTGACGTTCTCTGTGACGTACATCAAAAGGTGCCGACGCCCTTAATCCGATCGAACGCCACGAACTCACACTAAAACAGCATGGTAAACAACTTGTTTTGACAGGACTAGAAAGTTCACCTGCATTCTCGTCCAAGCATAAATATTGTGTTTACAAAATATAATATCGGTACCTTCCCACAAAGTACAAATAAGTCAACTACATGCAACACACAAAACTGAACCAAAGCTCAGCAACGGTAGCGTTTCCTAACAGAGAGAAAGAGAGATAATGGTTTGAAATTGTGTCATTTAAGAGAGAGAGAGAGAGAAATAGAGAGAGAGAGACAGAAAGACAGACAGACATACAGACAGACAGACAGAGAAAGAGAGAGCGAGAGAGAGAGACAGACAGACAGACAGACAGACAGACACGCAGACAGACAGAGAAAGAAAGAGAGAGGGAGAGAGAGAAAGAGAGACAGACAGACAGACAGACAGAGAAAGAGAGAGAGAGAGAGGGCGAGAGAGTGAGAGAGAAAGAGAGAGAGAGGGAGAGGGAGACAGAGAGAGAGAGAGAGCGAGAGAGAGAGAGAGAGAGAGCGAGAGAGAGCGAGATAGAGAGAGAGAGATAGAGAGAGAGAGACAGACAGACAGACAGACAGACAGACAGACAGAGAAAGAGAGAGCGAGAGA
>NW_027127107.1:0-15148 GCF_037325665.1 Littorina saxatilis
GGGATAACTAGAGATCTGAATAACTTTGTAATTTTATTTTAAAAGCATGACGGTTTTTAGCTTGGTCGAATCTGCGAACCGGTCGTTTCGATGTAAATCTTGGAAGAAGAGTATTGGAAAATTGGAAAAAAGCTAGCGAAAAACAAAAAAGTCTGTTGGAGAGTGAGAACGAGAGCGATAGAGAGAGCTTACACGTTCGTGCAAGTGGTTCCCTGCATTTCAATGGACTTTACTTTTGCCGGAGTAGATACTGCATGCTTCGTTAATCATAATTATTATGCAAGTCAACCGTGTCACGTGGTTAAATCTGTAACACCCCTGGTTAGACTTTTGGCATCATTTGGATCACATTTGCAAGAAGCATTATAGGTTATATCAACTTGTAATAAAGCTATGATTCTGGAGAAAAAAGCATTATATGTTGTGTTTGTTTGCTTGTCTGACCTCTCCTTTATACAAAAAAACCCACAAACAAATATTCTGGCTTCTGTTTCACCAGGTGTGCCATACCCGGACTACAAAACGACACGTGGCAGATACAGAATGACCTTCACGCTTCACTGATCAACGCTTCCACTCCACCTGGTGACCTTGACCTATATTCCAGCTGTTCGGTTTATTCAGAGAAAGGACGTTTCCATGGTAACACGCTCTTCAATTTGTCCAACTCTCCAATTCAAGGATATCTGAATGCAGGAATGTATTTGACCAATTTGAATGAAAATGTGACCGACATTCAAATCGCAGGGGATAGACACACGGCAACGGATCGCAACTGGCGAAATATGAGTGATGAGGTGTCTTCTTGCAGTCGTTATATTTATGACTCTTCAGTCCACACTTCAACCATATCCACCGAGGTAGGCCTACTTAATTGAATGACAAACTGCATGATTGATTGATTCATGTGTGTGTGTGTGTGTGTGTGTGTGTGTGTGTGTGTGTGTGTGTGTGTGTGTGTGTGTGTGTGTGTGTGTCTCTCTCTCTCTCTCTCCCCCCCGCCCTCTCTCTCTCTCTCTCTTTCTCCCTCACCCCCTCTCTCATCCCTTCCCCGTCTCTCTCTCTCTCTCTCTCTCTCTCTCTCTCTCTCTCTCTCTCTCTCTCTCTCTCTCTCTCTCTCTCTCTCTCTCTCTCTTTCATTTGTGTTGACGACAACGACTAAGATAATGACGGCGACGATGATCACGATGAAGACGACGACGATGATGATGATGACGAAAATGTCTGCAGCTGAACCTAGTGTGCGAGAGAAACCGGTCTCACGATCAGATGACGACGACGGCGACGACGACGACGACGATGATGATGATGATGATGATGATGATGATGATGATGATGATGATGATGATGATGATGATGATGATGGAAATGTGTGCAGTTGAACCTAGTGTGCGAGAGAAAGCTGTACCGGTCCCACGCTCAGATGACGATGATGCTGGGCTGTGTGGTTGGAAGTCAGGTGTCCGGGTTGCTGGCTGACGCGTAAGTTATGCTTTACATTCTCCAATGGACATTTTCGTAAACAAAATACAGTACACTTTTCAAATTTTCATTCATTGCCCAAATAATATATTTTTTTGTTCAAAAACATAACAAAATTATTTCCTTATGAGCAAAATCTGTACAAACATTCCAACCTTTCCTCATCTCTTTGATATAAAAACAATAATATTCAAGAGTGTCCAGCCCAGTTCATTGCAAACCTCATGTTGACATGCCTTAGACGGCGAGACAAACTCTCTGTCAGCCGCTCTAAATGTTCACATCATTACACCCCCGGTATAGGGGTGTGTATAGGATTCGTTAAAGGTATACTACCTAAGGGCAAAGACCCTCAGATTGCTTCCAAAGTTGTACCATAAGATTCCGCTTTACAAATTATGTTACCAGGCAGGAGGAAATGTTTTAAATGTTTAATTAAATGTGGTGGAATAGGCAAACAGAGAGCAATCTCCCGGCATGCCATTCAAGCTGGGTTACTTCCACCGAGTTACTTCCCTTGTTTGTGGACACGACGCTTGTTACTAGGAAGAGATCGTTAGTCGTCTTGCCGCCAGATAGCGCTTCTCGACTACTTTTTGTTTCCGAACACCGGAGAGAAGAATCGCCCTGAAGCGAATGTACCCACTTTGATTGGATTGGATTGGATTGGATTGGATTGGATTGGATAAGATTTACAGTCCAGTGAGGTTACCCTCATGGAAATTCGGGCTGCTTTCTCCCTGGGGAAAGCGAGCTGCCATACATACGGCGCTACCCATATTTTTCTTTTCTTTTCCTGCATGCGTGTATTCATGTTTCCTGAGACTTAATGCCGTGTGAGATGGAATTTTTTTACTTTATTCCAAGTCCCACGGGTATTTGATGGACATTTTTATCTATGCCTATACAATTTTGCCAGGAAAGACCCTTTTGTCAATCGTGGGATCTTTAACGTGCACACCCCAATGTAGTGTACACGAAGGGACCTCGGTTTTTCGTCTCATCCGAAAGACTAGCACTTGAACCCACCACCTAGGTTAGGAAAGGGGGGAGAAAATTGCGGCCTGACCCAGGCCTGAACACGCAACCTCTCGCTTCCGAGCGCAAGTGCGTTACCACTCGGCCACCCAGTCCTTTACATACTTGTGGTGCGTTGTGGAGCAAATCGTGCCGTGTGGCTAGATTAAGGTACAGTGGATTCGTCAGATTCGTCACATTTGCCAGAAACTCCCCCGAAACGGTCCGATTATTAGTATCCCTTTAAACCATCTTGTATTTGGATAACTGAACCTGGAACGTTGGCAGTTTGTTTCTGGTTTCTTGTGTTTTGGACAGACTATAATTCGGGTTTTTTTTGTTTAGTTCTTTTTAATTGAATTTTCAGATGGGGTAGAAAGATATCTCTGATGATATTTCTGCTGCTGAATATCATTTCCACGATGGCACTGGTGTTCGTGGAGCACTACCTGTTGTTACTTCCCTTGATGTTCCTGATGGGCACATCCGGTCTCGGCATCATCTGCCCGGCGTTTGTGTTGAGTAAGGTGATTGTTCTTGCTCTTTCCTCTTCTTTGTCACACGGATGATGTAGCTTGAAGCAGGGCTCCCCACGGATGATGTAGCTTGAAGCAGGGCTCCCCACGGATGATGTAGCTTCAAGCAGGGCTCCCCACGGATGATGTAGCTTCAAGCAGGGCTCCCCACGGATGCCCGGCCTAGAGGGTCCAGGGACCCCCACTTTTTATGTTTAGTGCGTCCCGGGACCCCCTCAATGCATTTCTAGTACTGGATTTCGGCTTCTAATGCGTATAGGACGCATGGACGCGCACTTTGGGGAGCCTTGCTTGAAGCCTCGCTTCCAGCGTGGACCGTCGTCACAATCATGGGAGCCTTCTTTTCGCAAGTAGACCAACACACCAACAACAGCTAATCAACAACTTGGCTGATTTCTATGCAGCTTTTGCTAAATTGATTTGACAGATTAACATCGGTTTCAGTTACAAAATCCTAACTCAGCACAAAAAAAAAAAAAAAAAAAAAAAAAAAAGAAAGCTTACCCTTCACTGAAAGCAGCCAGGCTGTAACCTTAATGCTATGTGTCCGGGTGGAGGGAGGACCTTATCCCATGCCAAAGGAGGATTTCTTTAACGGCCAAGAACAGCATTTTTCTATTGTGTTTCTGCATTGTGCACGTACTCTACAATCGAGAAAACACAGATTCAAGGTGCTAAGAGCTAGGCATTTGAACAGAGGTTACTAACAGAAGTCTTGAAAAGGGGAACATCTTTAAAAGTGGTCTTAAAAAGGGGTTTTCACTGTACATCGTATTGATACAAGTTCGAGTCGTTATTATCGTGCGTTCCTAGTTATTTTGCCAGCTTCCTCGTGACAGAAATGGAGATCGTGGGACCGACCAAGCGGCGAATACCTGGCATCGGGATCTCCATTTTCTTCGCTATTGGGGAGATGGTTCTGGCCCTGATGGCGTTCTTGCTCCGGGACTGGCAACACCTCCAGCTGGCCTCCGCTCTTCTGACGTTGCCCTACCTGGCCTTCTGGTGGTCAGTATCTGGTCATCTATCAGGGGCGAGGGGCACGAGAAAGTTACCAACCAGGTGGGAGCAAGCCGCGGTGTTGGATTGGTTCAAATCCGTTGTTATTTCAGCAAATCAGACCCCGCGGTTTGTTCTCACCCATTGAGCTGGGCTGGGCACACAAGTGTAAATTAATTGTACTGCTGAATGCTGACAGGTCAAAAAGACCTTTAATTATTTGTGGCGACTCAACACTCAATGCTTATTTCGTTCGACAACTTTCTAAACCCTGATCTCTGCCTTTCCAGATGACCAGATACTGACCACCAGTACACCAGGGCCGAGTTGCACGAAGCGAAAGTGGGTGCCACCCAAATGGGTGTTACACAGCCGTGGGGTCGGACTGGTTGAAGTTGAGATTTGTTGTGGTTTCCAACAACCAGACCCTGCGGCTGTGGCACCTAGTTTCGCTTCGTGCACCTCGGCCCTGGTGTACTGGTGGTCAGTAGCTGGTCATCTGGAAAGGCAGAGATCAGGGTTTAGAAAGTTGTCAAACGAAATAAGCATTGAGTTTTCAGTTGCCCCAATTTAAAGGTCTCTTTGACCTGTCAGCACTCAGCAGTACAATTGATTTATAAATGTTTTTATCAAATTACCTTTATGCTAAGCCTTTATTTCTGTTCTTTTCTTTACTTCTGTATTATGCTTATTTGGCTATTCATAGATTGATTGATTGATTGATTGATTGATTGATTGATTGATTGATTGATTGATTGATGATTGATTGATTGATTGATTGATTGATTGATCGATTGATTTGTTCGTTCGATCGTTCCTTCATCCATTGATTTGATTGGTTGATTGATTGATTGATTTTTTTTTGATTTTTTTTTTTTATCAATTTTGACGCTTCAGGTTAATTCCCGAGTCCCCACGCTGGCTGCTGAGCAAAGGTCGTGTGGCGGAGGCCGAGGTCATCTTGACCCGCATGGCGCTTGTCAACAAGGTCACCTTGACCTCCGGTGTCCTTGAAAAACTGAAGGTCGATGTATCAGCCAGGACTTCGTTGTGGAAGGTGTTTGTCAGCGCCAGGCAGCTGGCTGGGCGATATTTCATCATCTTTTTGGCATGGTGAGCTTAATGATATACGATACTGATACTTGCACAGCCTAGCGTTGACCTTATCAGTAATTTTCTCCTGCTGATATAACGATGTCATAGAGACGAACTTCGTTCTCGAAGATCTTTGGCGATTGACATCTTCTCGATCTTTGTGTCGCTTTTGACGTCAGCTGGGTTTTTTTGGAAAGCGGGGTTAGGAAGAGACGTATTGGTTTCAAGTGTTTGATTAGTGTCGTTTGTCTTTAAATACAGCCACTCTATGGTCGTGTGGGGGATCGTTTTATGGTTATTTGGTTCAGTGTTTTTGGTGAAAAGCAACTCTTTCACAACCTAAAAGAACCCGACAGAGTTATTGACAAACACTGTCAAGAGTCGATGTTCGGAAATAACTCTGTCGTGTTTGTGTGGGTTGTGAAAGAGTGAATACCCTTGCTTTTATTGAGTCAAAATTTCCCACGTGACATTATAGGCCAGTCAGTAGCGAGGGGTGTGTCTGAAACACGAGAACAAAGACCACGTGTGGAAAGCTTGCCTCAATAAAAGCAAGAGTATTCCCTCTTTCACAACCCATACAAACCCGACAGTTATTTCCGGAGTTCCTGTGTTGGCAAGGCATCAATCGATAATATTGCATTTTCTCCCAGGGAGAACGTCGTGGATAACCTGTTATAAAACCATAACCCCAGGGTACACCCACCTCGGCAGAAGTGAGTGATTTCCCATCATGGTCAAATGTTGTTGTTGTAATCGGATGAGACGATAAAAATCAGCCAACCGAGACGATAAACCTAGGTCCCTTCGTGTACACTACATTGGGGTATGCACGTTAAAGATCCCACGATTGACAAAAGGGTCTTTCCTGGCAAAATTGTATAGGCGTAGATAAAAATGTCCACCAAAATACCCGTGTGACTTGGAATAACAGGCCGTGAAAGGTGGATGCAGCGCCTATCGGCTGTTGATCTTCTGGCCGATGTGAATGCGTGATATATGTGTAAAAAATTCCATCTCACACGGCATACGCGCTTTGAACTTCGGATAAGGCGCTATATAAATACCCGTTATTATTATTATTATTATTATAATCCAGGACGCTGGCCAGTATGACGTACTACGCGCTGAGCCTGAACGTGGGGACGCTTGGTGGCAGCGTGTACGTCATCCCGCTAACTGTCTTTTATGACGTCATTTAGAAAAAGTTGAGGCAGCACTGCGTTGACCGCATTTTTGATATCGCTTCACGCGATTTTGATTTAATTTTGTTTTAATTCAGGACGCTGGCCAGTATGACGTACTACGGGATGAGCCTGAACGTGGGGACGCTTGGGGGCAGCGTGTACGTCAACGTGGTGCTGATGGGGGTGGTGGAGCTGGTGGGCTTCGCCGCATGTCTGCCGCTGCTGGAGCGCTGCGGGCGTCGTGTGCTGTGCAGCGCGATGTTCCTGCTGGCCGGCCTGGCATGCACTGCCACTGTCTTCTCCGTGCTGTATGCACCGCCAGGTCAGTAGAGGGAAATTCAACCATATCGCGCTCCATGTTATATCGCGAATTTAGCTATATCGCGATGACATGCTTGGACCTAGCAGTGATATGGGCAGCACCGCCACTGGCTTCCCTGTGCTGTATGCACCGCCTAGTGAGTGCTGTGTGGAGTCCTGGGCCGAGGGGCACGAGAAAGTGACCAACCGGGTGGGAGACAGCCGCGGTGTTAGGATTGGTTGAAATTTAGAATTGTTGTGATTTCAACGAATCAGACGCCGCGGTTTGTTCTCTCTCGTTTGGGTGGCACCCATTTTCGGTTCGTGCCCCTCAACCCTGTTCGTGGAATACAGGAAGGCAGCCGGACGGACGGACACATACATACACACGCACACACACGCGTGCACACACACCCACATACACACAAACACACTGTTAGGAAACGCTACCGTTGCTGAGCTTTGGTTCAGTTTTGTGTGTTGCATGTAGTTGACTTATTTGTACTTTGTGGGAAAGTACCGATATTATATTTTGTAAACACAATATTTATGCTTGGACGAGAATGCAGGTGAACTTTCTAGTCCTGTCAAAACAAGTTGTTTACCATGCTGTTTTAGTCGTGAGTTCGTGGCGTTCGTTCGGATTAAGTGCGTCGGCGCTTTTGATGTACGTCATAGAGAATGTCGCTAGTTTAGTCCATGCACGGCTCGTATAATGTAGTTGTATCATGTTCGGTCTGGAATATTCTCGAGATTGAGTATTTACTATATATGCCAGCGCGATTTGTATGTAAAAAAGCTTCTATTTGAGTTCTGCTAGATGTGCAGTTGTATGTATGTAATGCTAAATAAATCCTCGAACTCAATTTGACGAGTTGTTTTCTGCTGCTGCGAAGACGGGCGACGTAGAATAAAAGAACACAACTATACGGCGTTTGAGAACTTGTGGCAATCTCAAGTGTCGTGTAACACACACACACACACACACACGCATACACAAACACATACACACACACACACACACACACACACACACATGCAGCGTCCATCTAATCCTTCATTCCTGGGATTTCTTCAGTTCTCGTCGTGTTGTAGACGCAGTTGATCAATATTATGCTGTCTTTTTATTTTTTTTAATAAAATTGAACAATTCGATCTTCTTCTTCTTCTTCTTCTTCTTCTTCGTTCATGGGCTTAGACTCCCACGTTCACTCATGTTTTTAGCACCAGTGGATTTTTACGTGTATGACCGTTTTTACCCCGCCATTCAGGCAGCATACGCCGATTTCGGGGGAGGCATGCTGGGTATTTTCGTGTTTCTGTAACCCACCGAACTCTGACATGGATTACAGGTTCTTTTCCGTGCGCACTTGATCTTGTGCTTGCGTGTACACACGAAGGGAGTTAAGTCACTAGCAGGTCTGCACATAAGTTGACCTGGGAGATCGGAAAAATCTCCACTCTTAACCCACCAGGCGGCAGCGGCGACCGGGATTCGAACTCACGACCTCCCGATTAGGAGGCCGACGTCTTACCACCACGCCACTGCGCCCGTCGAACAATTCGATCAATCCATGAATCCCAATCGTCCATCCAAACCTTCAATCCAATCCTTCGATCGTAGGATTCTAACAGTATCGATCCTGTTCTAGACAAGCAGTGGATCAACATCCTCCTGGCTCTGTTGGGGAAGTGTGGAATTGCCGGCGCGTTTGCCATCACCTGGCTCTAACAGTTGTGATCGTGTTACAGACAACCAGTGGGTCACCATCTTCCTGGCTCTGTTGGGGAAGTGTGGAATTGCCGTCGCCATCACCTGGCTCTAACAGTTGTGATTTCATGTTTCAGACAACCAGTGGGTCACCATCTTCCTGGCTCTGTTGGGGAAGTGTGGAATTGCCGTCGCCATCACCTGGCTCTAACAGTTGTGATTTCATGTTTCAGACAAGCAGTGGATCACCATCCTCCTGGCTCTGGTGGGGAAGTGTGGAATTGCCGGCGCGTTCGCCATCACCTGGCTCTACTCCTCAGAACTTTTCCCCACCGTCGTACGAAACTCAGCCATGGGGGCCAGCTCCCTGTGTGCGCGACTCGGCGGCATCATAGCTCCGTATATCGCCAACTTGGTAATAAGACAGCACATCTTGGTTTACATGAAAGGAATATTACTGTTTTATGTTCTTACGTGTTATGTTTTATATTATAATGCTGTGATACACCATACCTGAGTTTCTCGTCTTGAGACAATAACGTTTTCTATGTCTATGTCTATGTCAATGTTGAATTTTGGCGTAACTCGATTCTTGCCGATTTCGCTGTTTTTGTTTAGCTTTAGGTAACTCATTCAGCAGTGTTGTCCTTCTCCTGAACAGCTGTTTAAAACGAGTTTGTTTGTTTGTTTGTTTGTTTGTTTGTTTGTTTGCTTAACGCTCAGCCGACCACGAAGGGCCATATCAGGGCGGTGCTGCTTTGACATATAACGTGCGCCACACACAAGACAGAAGTCGCAGCACAGGCTTCATGTCTCACCCAGTCACATTATTCTGACACCGGACCAACCAGTCCTAGCACTAACCCCATAATGCCAGACGCCAGGCGGAGCAGCCACTAGATTGCCAATTTTAAAGTCTAAGGTATGACCCGGCCGGGGTTCGAACCCACGACCTCCCGATCACGGGGCGGACGCCTTACCACTAGGCCAACCGTGCCGGTTTTAAAACGAGTGACCCCATAATTCCACGATGACGTCGGTTTGTGACTCACTAATTTTACTCATGTTATAAAATATATTAATTAGTAAAAGCCATTCCATATTAGAAATCTGCAGTAGAATTTGGACTTAATAACAGTGTAAAAACAAGTCGCGTAAGGCGAAAATACAATATTTAGTCAAGTAGCTGTGGAACTCACAGAATGAAAGTGAACGCAATGTAATTTTTCAGCAAGACCGTATACTCGTAGCATCGTCAGTCCACCGCTCATGGCAAAGGCAGTGAAATGACAAGAAGAGCGGGGTAGTAGTTGCGCTAAGAAGGATAGCACGCTTTTCTGTACCTCTCTTTGTTTTAACTTTCTGAGCGTGTTTTTAATCCAAACATATCATATCTATATGTTTTTGGAATCAGGAACCGACAAGGAATAAGATGAAAGTGTTTTTAAATTGATTTGGACAATTTAATTTTGATAATAATTTTTATATATTTAATTTTCAGAGCTTGTTTTTAATCCGAATATAACATATTTATATGTTTTTGGAATCAGCAAATGATGGAGAATAAGATAAACGTAAATTTGGATCGTTTATAAATTTTTATTTTTTTTTACAATTTTCAGATTTTTAATGACCAAAGTCATTAATTAATTTTTAAGCCACCAAGCTGAAATGCAATACCGAACCCCGGGCTTCGTCGAAGATTACTTGACCAAAATTTCAACCAATTTGGTTGAAAAATGAGGGCGTGACAGTGCCGCCTCAACTTTCACGAAAAGCCGGATATGACGTCATCAAAGACATTTATCAAAAAAATGAAAAAAACGTTCGGGGATTTCATACCCAGGAACTCTCATGTCAAATTTCATAAAGATCGGTCCAGTAGTTTAGTCTGAATCGCTCTACACACACACACACACGCACAGACACACATACACCATACCCTCGTTTCGATTCCCCCTCGATGTTAAAATATTTAGTCAAAACTTGACTAAATATAAAAAGCAGATCGTTGAGCTTATTTGGTGATTGCTATCAGATTAATTAAAACTTTTGCCTTTGCATTCCATCCATCTGCATGTTGACAGGGCACCAGTAGGGGGCCCGGTAGCTCAGTTGGCAGAGCACTGGACTTGAGATCCGCGGGTTACGGGTTCGAATCCGGGCCGGGACGGACACTGGTCAACTTTACATGCAGATTCAGATTCAGCATTTTTTGTTGGCCCTCGGGGAGCATAATTATCGCCTTCGGGTTTCATATTTATCAACATCGGCCTTCGGCCTTGGTCGATAAAGATGAATCCGACGATATGCCCCCCTCGGACCAACAAAAAAAAGCTTGTCTGTCAACATGCCGCCAAACATCTTATAATAGCTTTTGGCCTCCTGTTGTTTGGTGCACCCCAGGACACAGGAGGGGAGGGGGGCAGGGCGATACCGCTGGTCATCTTCGGCGTGCCGTCCATCGTCGTCTGCTTCCTGCTCTTCTGTCTGCCGGAAACACGCCAGTGCCGCCTGCCGGAGACTATGCAAGACGCCATTGACATGGGCAGGTAACTCAGAAAGAATACCCGCATGCAGGGTAAAAAAAAAAAAAACTCAAGCAGAATAGGTATGTTATATGAACGTTTATTTGTGACAAAACAAAACGTTACGGTCATTGATCTTCATTACATACCTTGCTTGATTGTTGATTCTGAAGGGGGGAGGGGAATTTACAGCTATGGCTTGGCCGTATTTCTTTTTTTTCTCTCAAGTATGACAAGAATAATTATGTCTCAACGGGGGGGGGGGGGGGGGGTGGTGGGTGGGGGTGGTGGGTGAGGGGTGAGGAAGAGAGTGAGGGGGAGGAGAGGGGAGGGGGAGGAGTTGGGGTGATACAGCTATTGTCTGGTTGTACTCCCCCCCCCCCAGGTATGACAAGAATATGTCTCAACGGGGGGGGGGGGGGGGGGTGGGGGGTGGGGGGGGGGGTGGGGGGGTGGGGGGGGGGGGGGGGGGTGAGGGGGGAGGAAGAGAGTGAGGGGGAGAGGGGGAGGAGAGGGGAGGGAGAGGAGTTGGGGTGATACAGCTATTGTCTGGTTGTACTCCCCCCCCTCCCCAGGTATGACCAGAATGTGCCTTAACGGGGGGTGGGAGAGGGATAAGGAAGAGAGTGAGGGGGGGGGGGGGAGAGAGGGGAAGGCGAGGAGTTGGTATGATACAGCTATTGTCTGGTCGTACTTTTTCCCCCCAGGTATGATCAGAATGGGCCTTAACGGGGGGTGGGTGAGAGTTGAAGAATAGAGAGATGGGAGGGGGAAGGGGAGGGGGGATACAGGAGTTGGGGGGAAGACAGCTATGTCATTACCGTACTCTATTTCTTGTGTTTCTGGCCACGGGTTGCCTTGGTCATACCAGTTTTATCAAGTGAGGTGAAAGTTTAGGCATGGTTGAATTCATTGATTAAAATATTTGCGTACGCTCTTTTTTTTTTAACATGAGCCTTGATAAAAAGACACACAAGTACAATCCTTCAACGAAAGTTTTGAATTTTCGAAATGGCAGTAATGAAAGAGGGTTTTCGAAATGTTCGACTGAGTGAGTCATAGCCATATTCGTAATTTATTCAGTAAGTAAATGAGAATGTTATTTGCCTTATAATAAAGAGAGACCACATTTCGACCACAACTTGGTTCTCTTAGCTTTTCATTTGCACTCATACTATTTGTTTTGTTTTTCAGGAAAAAGGAAGGGAGTTCGGAGGAGCGAGTTTGAGTTTGACTGTAGACTGCTCCAGGAAAACCCCGTAGTCTAGTAACTTGTCACATTGACAGACAAATAAACAGACAGACAGACAGACAGACAGGGAGGCATGCAGGCAGACACGCAGGCACGCAGGCACGCACACACACACACACACACACACACACACACACACACACACACACACACACACACACACACACACACACTGGAATGACACAATAGTAATAGGGAGAGAGACTTGGAGAAAGACGGAGAGCGAGAGCGAGAGAGAGAAATAAAGAGAGCGAGAGAGGAAGAGGGAGAGATACATAGTGTTTGTGTGTGTGTGTGTGTGTGTGTGTGTGTGTGTGCGCGCGCCTGCGTGTGTGTGTGTGTGTGCGTGTGTGTGTGTGTGCGCGCGCGCGCATGTTTGTATGTGTGCTTACTGTCATAATTAAAAGATAATGAATGTGATTATCTGATCTCACTGCTGTTTCTTACGTTCAAGAGGATGTATGAATTGAAATGAAAGAAAGCGAAATAAAAAGTAAGCACGAATTTTAAACTCATACGCAAAAGATTAGTATACTCCAAGCAAAGGCAAACAAGACAAACACGCCAATCATTCATTCATTCATTCATTCAAGAAAGGCGCACAAATATAAAGAGTCGCGCCCAAACTCACCGACATAGACACATATTTCAGTAAAACGCCCACAAACACACACGCACGCACGCACACACACAAACAGTCTTACTGACTGATTAAACACGATGAGATTTGCATACACACACACACACACACGCACGAACACACACACACAGACAGACACACACAGTCTTACTTTTTTTTCTTTTTTTCTCTCTTTTCATTTAGGAGATCAGATAGAGCTTAAACAATGACCACGAGTTGATTACTGGAAATTAATCACACATGGGCGTGCGGTTTTTTTGTTTTTTTTTTATATCGGAAGTTTTTATTTTTATTTAAAAAAAAATTTTTATTATCATTTTAATTCTTATTAAGTTATTATTGTTTTCCTTCAGTTTCACTCTTTCTCTCAGCTTCACACTCAATGGACAGTAAACAGATCATGGACAATTTTTTTTATTTTTAATTTTTTTAAATTTTATTTACATTTACCCTCTCTCTCTCTCTCTTGTCCACACATCTCTCTCTCTCTCTCTCTCTCTCTCTCTCACTCTCTCTCTCTCTCTCTCTCTCTCTCTCTCTCACTCACTCCCTAGTCTGTCTTTCTCTGCATCCACTTTCTTTCTCTTCGACTTGTCTGTTTTTTTCTGAATTTTGTTCTTCGGATTCTTCTGTCTTCTTCTTTGTTATTCTTTTTTGCTTCGTCTCTCTCTCTCTCTCTCTCTCTCTCTCTCTCTCTCTCTCTCCCCCCCTCTCTCTCTCTCTCTCTCTCTCTCTCCTCTCCCCCATACTCTGTCGGTCTCTCTCTACCCCTCTCTCTCATAGTCTGCCAATCTCTTAATTGAGCCCGTAGTCGACTACACGAAGCTTCGCAAAGTCTTAATACCAAAAACCCGCAGCTACGGCGTGGTACTTTGACCCCAACATCGCTTCTCAAGTTTTGACATGCGAAGCTTCGCCGTAGCTCGCAACGAAGTTGTTTTGTTTTTTTGTAAGAAGAGTGCTTTTTGATTCAAGATGGACGACGAAATCAGACTCAATACCATAGTGAAGAATGCACTTATCGACTTTGGTCGATATCGACTAACCTCCTACCTGTATTATTTCATACTGCGATGCATTGACATGTCGAATGAAACTCGAAATCCCAGCGCTCACGCCAACTGGTCCCGGCCGTGCTCAGTCAACGAAATAGAACACATACAATTAACTTACGTCATCATCAAGTACGTAAAGTACAATTTGTGACGTAAAGTACTCAGAAAGAAGCACACCACGCGCTGGTCGAGACTACGTGCATGCGCTTTCTGACTAATAAGATTTGAGACGCCAAGACATGAAAAGATAACTCTCTTTTCCGCCATAGTGCCTTCCAACTAGTCTCGGCCCGCTCAAAATAATGAGCCAAAATGACCGAGACTTTCAGTAATTCCTTCGCGTGACGTCTAACCCTCTTACGCCATAATGTGACGTCTTCAAATGACGAAATGTTAAAGTTTCTACCACAGACATACACACACACACACACACACACACACACACACACACACACACACACACACACACACACACACGCACAGACAGACAAAGTTACGATCGCATAGGCTACACTTACGTGAGCCAAAAAGCAGAATGATGCGAACCAAAACACACTCGAGTATCTCCCCACGCTCGCGCTGCTGTGCGGTCGCGTGCATTACGTAAGGACAAATAGATCAGACAGATGACGTCAAATCTCTTGCAGAATTATTACGTCAGTTGAAAGCCGATCATCCGAAAGGGAAGTAATCCCTGGTGCACAGAACAAGAGCAGGAACAAAGAGTGTTTTGAGCACAGCTTCTAGAAAAAAAGGATTTCATTGGACTGTGCTTCGTTATCCGCAAACAGCGTAGCCAAAGCACCTTTCGGAGAAAATTCCACTTACGTAAGGTCAGTGTTCGAGATGATAAGCCTGCGTTTTTCGTTTTGTATTTGCTTCAGTTTGTCTCCTTGCTTGATCTTCTTCAGACACAATAACGTGACGAGGATGAAGAAGGAGGTTCAAGCACAAGCAGAACTATTGCCATAGGCTACTTTACCCATAGGCTACTTTACCCATAGGCTACTTTACCCATAGGCTACTTTACCCATAGGCTACTTTACCCACGCAGAAAAACCCCACCCAAACCTGCTGGACCAGGGGCCAGTTTCATAAGATAGCAGTGAACCGACTGACAGTCGATCGACTGCCCAGTCGATGGACTGTGGTTGATCGCCGGGTCACCGAAAAGCGCGTTTCATGAGCGAATCACCGTCACCCGCGGACAACCGCAGTCGACCGACTGTACAGTAATCCGAATGGCCAGGTCGAGGGCTAAATTTAGCAACATTACCACTTCCGTTTGCTCATTCGCACGTGGAAATGGCCGATTTCGAAGAAAAAACAAGTCTCGGCCCGCTCAA
>NW_027127108.1:0-2142 GCF_037325665.1 Littorina saxatilis
TGGAATTTTACGTGTATGACCGTTTTTTACCCCGCCATTTAGGCAGCCATACGCCGTTTTCGGTGGAAGCATGCTGGGTATTTTCGTGTTTCTATAACCCTGACATGGATTACAGGATCTTTTTTGTGCACACTTGGTCTTGTGCTTGCGTGTACACACGGGGGGTGTTCGAACACCGAGGAGAGTCTGCACACAAAGTTGACTCTGAGAAATAAATCTCTCGCCGAACGTGGGGACGAACTCACGCTGACAGCGGCCAACTGGATACAAATCCAGCGCGCTACCGACTGAGCTACATCCCCGCCCGGATTGTGATACAATACAATAGTACTATATAATCTCAATCAGAGAAATTCATTCCACACAGCCACATGGGTCACCAGATGAGCAGAACCCCCTGTCATACACAAGGAAAACCTTTACTTTGAAGACCAAGGAACCTAATTCCTGCAGTAATGCCACTACAATGGCAAGTTGAGACTTGAAACACTAGAGAACAAATAATAGTGTACATTCATTGCAGGGTTATATACACTCTCCACAAACAAATAAGTTTCTAATTTACAAATTTGGATGATGTTTTACATTTACAATATCATCTGGGATGAAATTCACATAGTTGTTTCCAACCAATTCCTTACTAAAATACCATTGTGTGTAAACGACACATTGCTCATATGAGCACATGTTTGAGATAAGACAAAAATAAACAACATCCTCTCCTTTCACAACCTGCCCACTGTTGCAGATCTTGTTTGTTTCTCCGCAAAAGGAAAAACCATATAGCATGCATAAACCTGTTTCAGCCCTCGCAATTTAAAAATCAATGCAGCTGCAGGCGTCAACTACAATTAAACTTTCTGAATAAACAGCGACCATGCAGTTCTTGTAACACGATATTGATTGAGCATCTTTTAACTAAACCTTGTTTGTTTCCGTTTCCAACACACAGTCTGAAACTATTTAGATTTTTTATGTAATCCCCAATGTCATGGGATCTACCCATCGACCACTGTTCAGAAGATTATCATCTAGAACAGTTTGAACTACACAGTCCAGCTGATGTGGGTCTTGCACGACACATTTGGATTTGAGAAGGAAGTTTACAGTGCGTATGCCTAACAGGACAGCGCGGGTCGTGCACAACGCATACTCTGCAAAGAGTGTATGCTAATTCGGATGGCAAGGGTCGTGTACGTACGAACCGTTACTTTTTACCTTCAATAGCCTACTTCTTTAAAAAGTATGGGTCATATACGACCCACACCATCCGGACTGCGTAGTTCAAAACATGACTCGGTGAAGATAAATGTGTCTCAAATTTATTCAGATGGACAATCTACAACATCTTGGGCACGACCTCGACACACCTCCACCAATTGTACACAAGCATCAGTCACCACGATCTCGTCTACCACAAGGCACCCCACCACAAACGACAGAACAGGTCCAACGTCGTCCACTGTTGGCGACATGACGTCTCAAGGTATTGAGATATCTTTTACTAAGTTCTATTGTTGTTGCTCTGTTTGTTGGGCACTATCTCAGGATCCCTTTATATCTTCATGCACAAGCATGTGTGTGTGTGTGTGTGGGTGTGTGTGTGTGTGTATGTGTGTGTGTTTGTGTGTCTGTGTGTCTGTATGTGTGTGTGTGTGGGTGCGTGCGCGCGCGCGTGTGTGTGTGTGTGTGTGTGTGTGGGTGCGTCTGTGCGTGTGCCTGTGTGTATGTGTGTGTGTCCTAATAAGATAATATATTTTGCTTCGATCACTTCTGAATGCACTAATACTGTAGTTTACAATTCTTTCCCAGACGGCGAGAGTGATAATAGCGCTGCTGCCATCGCCGGGGTTGTGGTAACTGTCGTTGTACTCATCGTCGTCATCATCGTCGTCGTCCTTGTCTGCATGAGAAAACGTCGCCAAAGGTAAGGTCTTGATTTCTGTTGGTAATAAAAGAGCTAATGGCGGAGGAATCCTTTGTAAAGCTTCCGCTATCCTCCAACATATCTGTACGGTTCACGGAAACAGACTTATAATGTGCCCAAACAACAAGATGTCAACACATTTAGTCAATCTGTTTGCCCCCCTCGTCCCGATTCTTTGTCTATCTCAAAACTTGACTAAATGTAAAAAAAAACAC
>NW_027127109.1:0-2500 GCF_037325665.1 Littorina saxatilis
TTTTTTCTTCGTCCGCGTATGGACATAAGCTCTATCACAACAAGTAATAGTTACTTGTTAACAGTACATATTGTAACATGCTGTAATGGCGAGTATACTTAAGCGATTGACTGACCTGTATCCAGACCACTGGACATAAGAATTGCAATAAATTTAAAAAAAAACTGAATTATATCAAACAAAATCACCGACAAAAGTCACACGTAAAGTATCGCATGCTGATAGTTATCTGCGATATGTAGGAGTGGGAGTAGCATCATGCATAAGACCGGCACGGTTGGCCTAGTGGTAAGGCGTCCGCCCCGTGATCGGGAGGTCGTGGGTTCGAACCCCGGCCGGGTCATACCAAAGACTTTAAAATTGGCAATCTAGTGGCTGCTCCGCCTGGCGTCTGGCATTATGGGGTTAGTGCTAGGACTGGTTGGTCCGGTGTCAGAATAATGTGACTGGGTGAGACATGAAGCCTGTGCTGCGACTTCTGTCTTGTGTGTGGCGCACGTTAAATGTCAATGCAGCACCTGCATTTTTCACATTGTAGTACGTAAAGTGAAACTGACGGGCGCAGTGGCGTGGCCTCCTAATCGGGAGGTCGTGAGTTCGAATCCCGGTCGCCGCCTGGTGGGTTAAGAGTGGAGATTTTTCAGATCTCCCAGGTCAATCTATGTGCAGACCTGCTAGTAACTTAACCCCCTTCGTGTGTACACGCAAACACAAGACCAAATGCGCACGGAAAAGATCCTGTAATCCATGTCAGAGTTCCGTGGGTTATAGAAACACGAAAATACCCAGCATGCCTTCCCCGAAATCGGCGTATGCTGCCTGAATGGCGGGGTAAAAACGGTCATACACGTAAACATTCACTCGTGCTAAAAACATGATTGAACGTGGGAGTCTGAACAAAGAAGAAGAAGAAGAGGAAGAGGAAGAGGAAGAAGAGGAAGAGGAAGAAGAAGAAGAAGAAGAAACTATCCAGGTCGGAGAAGGAGTGCCGGTGTAACACGAAATTTTTACTCCACGAAAAAATTACTCCGGAGTAAATATTTCGTACGAAATTCTTACTCCGAGTACACTTTTCGTACGAGAAAAGAACTCCCCAAGGCACGAAAAAATTACTCCCTCCACGAAATTTTTACTCCCCATTTTTTTTACTTCCAGTAAAAATCTCGTACGCAAAACTGGGATGCGGGCGAAGGGATAATGCCAATAAGTGATATCGCGCACACGAATGTCGCGCTACCCTCCTTCCACCCCTTCCACCACCAAAATTAACAGGGGACAAGGGAGTAAACATTTCGTACACCTGGCATGGGAAGTTAAACTGCTTGTGTTGTGGTGAAGTAATTTATTCGTTATTTATTGGTCAGGGGAGTAACATTTTTGTACGAAATGTTTACTCGGAACTCACCTGTCTTGGGGAGTAATTTTCTCGTGTAATGGGGGAGTGCTTTTTTCGTAAAGGGAGTAACTTTTTCGTACGAAATGTTTACTCCGGAGTAAAAATCTCGTGGGAGTAATTTTCTCGTGTTACACCGGGAGTAGAAGGTGACGGTATGAGAAGCGAAGATTTCAGACGTTTAAAAGCGCTCGCCGGGAAGATCTATTGACTCAGGAAGCTAGCTAGACTGCAAATTCGACCAGGACCAAAGATAGCTGACAGAGCAAGTTTTGGCTTCGGAATTAAATGTCATAAAACATGATTGGGGTGATGCGTGTCAACGTATCATTCTTCCTGCGCAATCCATCATCCACACACACACACACACACACACACACACACACACACACACACACACACACACACACACACACACACACACACACACACACACACACACACACACACACAGTGTACGATTGGGAGGGAGGACAGAGTTCATGGTCTTGTCTAAGTTTGTCTGCCTGAGAGTAAGTTTGTAATAGGTCCATCCTGAATTGGTCCAAGATGTTTGTTTTGCTGTGCTTTGTTCTGTGCATGTTTTGTTTTGTTTTTTGCTTCCGTTTGTTTTATTTTGCTTACTTTGTTGTGTCGTAGTTGAGATATATTGCCTTTTCCCGTATCGATCTTGAGTTAACCGTCGCGATATCATATAACCTTGAACGGTTGAAAATGACGTTAAACACTAAATAAAGAAAGAAAGATCTTGAATTAAATGGTTGTTTGCGCTGATTTGTCGACCTATAAACAGCCCGATGTTCTACAAATTAGCATGCACACGCTGCTACGCGCTCTAGGCACTTATTCCACATTCATCAACACCTTTGAAACGAAAAAGATTGGATAGGATTGTTTACATTTGTCCTCCGGGGATGTATAGGAAACGCATCATCTGTTTATGCAAATCTATTGGTCAAACTTGGTTTATTCCATCTGATTCGATGCCCTACTGGCCTGCCTTTAGGGCAAGGGGATGTAGAAATGTGCAAGGTTTGTGTTAGGAGGTTCATGAGGCTGAGGGGGCGGGGAGGGGGCGGGGTACAGAGAGAGACAGACATACAGACA
>NW_027127109.1:10000-13624 GCF_037325665.1 Littorina saxatilis
ACGGAGAAATAGAGTTATTGAATAACCAGTGAGTTGTTTTTTACAACGTTTTTCTGTCAAATGTAACATTCTATGTCCTGAGATACATTGAGAGAGAGAGAGAGAGAGAGAGAGAGAGAGAGAGAGAGAGAGAGAGAGAGAGAGAGAGATAGGGATTCAGATTCAAATTCAGATTCAAAACTTTAATACAAAGGGATAAAGGTTTTAGGCAATGCCTAATCTTCCAACCTGTCCCTTTTAGACATACATGACATTATACATTACAATTATATATTTATATAACATGTATTGAACAGCCAAACGAATAACTAATTAACTAAGAATTTGTAATCAGGTTAAAACTAACAAAACACTAGTTATAATAACGTGGTTCATTGATTAATAAAATGATGATTAATATGTTATGCAGTAACAGTTATGATTTTAAAGTGTAGGGAGAGAATTATTTTTGACAAAGATATTTTCGAACATTTTTTTTAAAAGATGAAAGGGTTTGACATGTTTTACAGTACATTGGAAGTATATTCCACACAAGCGATCCCCAGTAGGATAAACTAGATTTATACAAATCAATGCGTGGGAGCGGTAGCGTATAATTCAAAAGCCTCGCTCTACCAGGAGGACGCTCAAACAGGTCTTGGATGTATGAAGGTGTTTCATGGTTGTACATTTTGAACATGAAAACACTAGCATTTAAAAAGAACTGCTGATGTAGCGGAAGAATGTTCAGTTGAGTGTATTTTTCTTGAGTAGTCATATTGGGATCTCGGTTTAATAACTTTACACCTCTCTTGTGAAGTGTGTTTATTTTCTTTATATGAACATCACTGGCATTGCACCAGACAGTAGATGCATAGCAAATGTGAGAGAGACAGTGTGCGTGGAAAAACATTTTGAGGGCATCCACAGAAACAACGCACCAGAGCTTGTTAAGTAAGAAAAGATTCCTAGAAACTCGTTTATAAACTGTATCAATGTGAGAGCGCCAGTTAAGTTCATCATCAATTACAACTCCAAGCACACGGTGTTGATGGACTTGAGCAATGCTAACTGTACCATGCATAAGATCAAGGCTCAGAGGCTGTCGCTGGTGTTTTTGTCTTGTGGTTATTAACATGCTTTTTGTTTTCTTAGGATGCAGTGCCATTCTGTTACAATTACACCAATCATTAATATTTGCTATACTTTCTTGGAGTACTTTTCTTATGAGATTTATATCTGTATTACTGCTGTGAAGTGTTGAGTCATCCGCAAAAAGATCAAGTACAGCATTTTCTTGTTTGAGGTGTAATGGTAAATCATTAATGTATAGTCCAAACAGTAAGGGACCAAGGATAGAACCTTGTGGGACTCCACATTTTACAGTGCCTTGTGATGAATATGAACCGTTTAGGTAGACTGCTTGTTTCCTATCTGACAGATATGATGTAAAAAAAGGACACAGATGAGCTATTTTGCAGGTAAATAAGTAATTTGTCTAACAAAATAGCGTGATCAACTAAGTCAAATGCTTTCCTGAGATCAAGGAATACCGCTCCAACCATTTCACGATTGTTTATTGCTTTTAGCCAGGTATCACAGAGCCGGGTAAGGGCAGTATGACATGAATGTTTAGGACGAAAACCTGATTGATAAGGATGAAAAATATTGTTTTCTTCAACATATTTAAGGAGATGGGTGTGTATATGCTTTTCCAGGGGTTTAGACAGTATAGAGAGAATATATACCGGTCTGTAGTTGTCAAGGCTATCGGTGTCTTTTGACTTTGGTATTGGAATAACTTTAGCCGTTTTAAACACTGATGGGAAGACATTTTTCTTGATAGAGAGATTGTATACATGGGTTAAACTGTTTACAATATAAGGAAGTGACATTTTTACAATTTGTGAATTAAGATTGTTTGTGTCCATTGTTTTTTTGTTATTTAGTTTAGAAATTAGTGCACCAACTTCAACGACTGTGATTACAGGTATATCAAACGAGTCAGATGGCAAAAGTTTCTCATTACAAAATTGACTGAGTACTTCAGGCACCTTATAGCCAATCTGATCAGAACTGGCTGAGGAATCAAGAACATTGTCGGTCATAGATAGAAAGTAACTATTACAATCATCAGCAGTTATATTAGGATTAATACAGGATGGGGCTTTGCGTGATTTACTAGTCAGTTCATTCATTGCACGCCAAATTTGACATATGTCATTTTTATCGATTATAAGATTTTGAAAATATTTCTTTTTTGCAAGTTTCACCAATTCAGAAATTTTGTTTCGCATTTTTTCTGTCAGAGAGAGAAAGAGAGAGAGAGAGAGAGAGAGAGAGAGAGAGAGAGAGAGAGAGAGAGAGAGAGAGAGAGAGAGAGAGAGAGAGAGAGAGAGAGAGAGAGAGAGAGAGAGAGAGAGAGAGAGAGAGGAAGAGACAGAGAGATAAAAACAGACAGCAGACAGACAGACAGACAGACATTAAATCCGTCTTACACTTAAAATCTAATACATAAATTAGAGCACAACAACTCATGTCCATAGCACAACACAATCAGGAAAATTGAACGTTACGTGTTGTGTTTGAACCGTTTGGAATGTCTTTTGTTCAGTGACAAATCGACTAAAAGCGCAGCAGGGACATAATTATACTGTCAGCGGTTTTTTACATTGAATAATGATGCAAGCCCTTTCAGGGACAAAAGCGCAAATTACGTCCGATTTTTGTTTTAACAAAGACGGGGAGAAGGGTGAGAGAGTGAAAACATATAGATGGGAGAGGAATGCCTAAAAAGAGAAAGATATAGACACACACGCACGCACGCACGCACATACATTCTCATAAGAGAAAGAGAGCGAGAGAGAGAGAGGGTGAGAGAGAGAGGGAGAGTTTTGAGTCTGGAGTCTGGATGGTTTATTGATTAGGCCTTGGGCCCATTTCAATTCGGGGTGTACAAAGTTTCAACATTCATGCTTCATGAAAAATGATCATAGTAATAGTAGTCATAATAAAAATCATCATCATCGTAATGACAGTCGACATGGCGACAGTGGAAACAGGCATTTACAACAGCAAAACGTTTGAAAAAGGACAGTAATGCATCAGCACAAAATCCAGTCTCTGTCGCACTTCACTCATGTCTCTCTGTCATCCTTCCTTCCGTCCATCCATCCATCCATCCATCCAGCCAGCCAACCATCCATCCATCCATCCATCCTTCTATCCATCTCATGTCCCTCTGTCCTCTATCCATATAATCATCCGTCTGTCTGTCCAACCATTCATCCGTCAACCATCTAGAGAGAGAGAGAGAGGGAGAGAGAGAGGGAAAGATAGAGAGAGAGAGGGGGGGAGACACAGAGAGAGAGACAGACAGAGACTGAAAGACAGACAGACAGAGACAGAGAGATAAATCCCTATTGCACTTGATAGCTAATGCATTAATTGAAAAAGCACCCCAAAAAATCATATTCAAAGCTGAAGTGCAATAATGGTAATGGAATGTCACTTGTTGTATTCAACGCGTTTAGAATGTTTTTCTTGTTGTGACAAATCAGTTGAAAGCCATGCACGGACATGCATTTTTTGACGGAATTGAAGCAGGCCGTGAATTTTGGGAAGGGCGTATCCTCCTTGGCTGTT
>NW_027127110.1:0-18511 GCF_037325665.1 Littorina saxatilis
ACTTTTAATAAAAATGCCCGCTTAATTGTTTGGCGAACTTGTAATGTCATCTGCATGTTTTTTGTTCATGAAACATTGAAGAACATTACTCATTTTACAGTATAGTTACATGTACGTCAACAATCCGCTGAGAAACCGGGTACCGCGTTTAAACTCTCTCCTATCACCTCTTATCTAGTGCTAGGCAACTCTATCCATAAGAAAATGAAAATTTCTCATTTTACTGTGTAGTTACATGTATGCAAGTCAACAATCCGCAGATAAATCGGGCACCGTGTTTAAACTCTCTCCTATCGCCTGTCTAGTGCTAGGCAACTATGCCTAAGAAAATGAAGCTTCACAGACATTTTTGTTTTCATAGCTCTCACAATTAGATTTTAAATGTCATTTTGAGCTTTCTGAGATGGTTAATGATTTTTTAAAAGGGAAATATTCAAATAATGTCACACACAAGTTTTTTTTTTTTAAATGTATTCTTTATTCTCTTCTCTTTTTTTTAAATGTTTTTACATTTTGTTCAAATTAAGTTTCTGTATAACTTGAAGAGTTCCGTTGTGTAACATACACTGAATATGCTATCTTTGAATTTGATCATTCATCTTCATGTGCAGAACACTTCGTTGGGATAACTAGGGTACATGTACAGCCTACTCTAATTAAGGTTTGCTGAGAGCCATTCCACTCAAAATGGCCATAAACAGCCGTCTGGAATGCACGCGATATTACCCGTGTTTTAACTCTATCACCTAGACTAGATAGTCAGGCTCCATACAGGTTCACCCCCCAAAAAATCAATGACTTTTCCATACCATGCTGTTTCTATTTTGAATTTGTCCATGACCTCACCGCGCGCACACACACAGCAATACGAGTGCTACCATATTAACCACAGTGAGACAAGAGACGCTGACAGCTTTGTTTTACCCAAAATCCCTTTTGTGAATCAAAGACAAAGTGAGACATTAAAACATAAATAGGCACACAGTGACACATCAAACTGCACACACACAAAACAAAGACTTGAAAAAAAATCTACGGGTTTTGCACTCATATGATATATGATATGATATGTTGACAGACTGGTACTTAGGCTGTTGAGCCTTTGTCTGATCTTTTGATCAGTTGCTATCCTAGCCTAACTTTGAGCTAGGTAACCTACACGATCTTTTGACCGTGGCCTATTCTATCAACTATCGAAGGGCTCTGTCGGCCATACAGAACTGGCGAAACACGCAGGATCATCAACATCAACCCAGTCTACATCAGATTCCAGATTTTCATCGCTACTCGACAGAGAAATATTGATGTCCCAGTCAGAACTCAAATCACATGTGTGCACTTCAGTTTGACTCTAGACAGTCCATGGAGTGTGTGCGTCAGACTAGTATGTATGACTATATATGAGTGTGTGTTAAGGGTGGTTTGACTCCAGTCCATGACCCATACCGAGGTCTCGCTCACGAATAAGTAGAATTCAGTTTAAGAAAATGCGTGATTGAAAAGTGCCGGCCGCTTACCTTAGTTCTGTTATTCAGTTGTCTGACGGCAGCGACGAACATCGTCTCGCGCGTCCCCACATTGACCAAAATGGCTTCCCACCCAGAAGAAAGCATTTTCATTGGCGTGGCAATGTCACGAGATTTGTTGATCACGTGGCCTCTTTCTGATTGGTTCGTTATACACACTTAGAAAAAACTTGCCCCAAATCTCTGCAAAAGTGTGTGAACTTGCTATACACTCCGCACACGAAATTCTAGTGGAGACAACATTCTGAGTACTATGCTGAAACTTTACCAACTAGTTTAGGACCTCACGAAGAGATAGTTCCAAGCAAAAAAAAAGTGAGGACTTGATGTAAGTCCTCAGAAAGATTTAGGTCCTCAGTGTGTAGGTGTGTAGACCACCCAAAGACTTCACTATGAGAGCAGTTCAAACGCACACATACACACACACTACACACACTGCACTCACACACAGACACAAACACACACACACACACACACACACACACACACACACACACACACACACAGGTCGTATATATATATATAGATACCAATAAAGAAACTAGATGTAACGCTGACATACAGGAACAAATACATATATATAGTCATTAATGCGTCTCGTCTCGATTCCCCCTCTATGTTGAAACATTTAGTCAAAACTTGACTAAATGTAACAAGTCGCGTAAGGCGAAAATACAACATTTAGTCAAGTAGCTGTCGAACTCACAGAATGAAACTGAACGCAATGCCATTTTTCAGCAAGACCGTATACTCGTAGCATCGTCAGTCCACCGCTCATGGCAAAGGCAGTGAAATTGACAAGAAGATCGGGGTAGTAGTTGCACTAAGAAGGATAGCACGCTTTTCTGTACCTCTCTTTGTTTTAACTTTCTGAGCGTGTTTTCAATCCAAACATATATCTATATGTTTTTGGAATCAAGAAAGGACCAGAAATAAGATGAAAGTGTTTTTAAATTGATTTCGACAATTTAATTTTGATAATAATTTTTATATATTTAATTTTCAGAGCTTGTTTTTAATCCAAATATAACATATTTATATGTTTTTGGAATCAGAAAATGATGGAGAATAAGATGAACGTAAATTTGGATCGTTTTATAAATTTTTAATTTTTTTTACAATTTTCAGATTTTTAATGACCAAAGCCATTAATTAATTTTTAAGCCACCAAGCTGAAATGCAATACCGAAGTCCGGGCTTCGTCGAAGATTACTTGACCAAAATTTCAACCAATTTGGTTGAAAAATGAGGGCGTGACAGTGCCGCCTCAACTTTCACGAAAAGCCGGATATGACGTCATCAAAGACATTTATCAAAAAAATGAAAACAACGTTCGGGGATTTCATACCCAGGAACTCTCATGTCAAATTTCATAAAGATCGGTCCAGTAGTTTAGTCTGAATCGCTCTACACACACACACACACACACAGACACACACACGCACATACACCACGACCCTCGTCTCGATTCCCCCTCTATGTTGAAACATTTAGTCAAAACTTGACTAAATGTAAAAAGGAAACAAATACAAACGCAGACACACGGACACAGTCACACAGAGAGACAGAGACACACACAGACACCCACACCCACACCCACCCACCCACACACACACACACACAGACAGACAGACAGACAGACAGACACACACACACACACACACATACACCAAATTTGTTACGGATTGTTTTAGCATTGTATAATGCATTATTTGTTGTTTGTTGTGTCAATAACTTTACTGGTTCATGACAATAAACATTATTCTATTCTATATTCTATTCTATTCACACACACACACACACACACACACACACACACACACACACACACACACACACACACACACACACACACACACACACACACACACACACACACACGCGCGTGCGCGCGAGCGCAGGGCGAAACAAACAGACAGACACACAAGTGTATATGTTACATTACATGAACGTAAGTACACAACTTAGAAGTTACTTTTATCATAATGTTTGGGAGAAAGACACAAGATACAAACTGTTGGTGACATGCTTACTGCTTCACTGCCGTTATATGCGAACAAAGAGCTTTTGTTCTATATTTATTTCTCCGATTTTTGTAAAAGAACCGTTATTTCTGTTTTTCTGTTTTTTTTCATTTTTCAGGGGCTGATAATTGCTTGTACTGATCAGCGTAAATATGTTTCCTATTTCCGAAACAGCCATGCTAGTTGAGGTACTAGTTACGTGTACATCTTGCTTCCTGCTCTCTTGTTTTCGTCTCTTCATTACGGGGGCCAGGAGGTCCCCATTCTATACGGATAGTTTCGAGGTTGACCATGGGCAGCGCCATTTTGTTGTAAAATACGTCATCAGTTTGTGTACACAGGAAGTTGTGACATCCGTCACCCTATGGGAGGGGTGAAGGCAACATTGTTCATCAGTAGAAAGTTGTGAAATCCGTCACCCTATGGGAGGGGTGAAGGCAAAATTGGTCATCACTGAGTTTGTGTAACACAGGAAGTTATGAAATACGTCACCCTATGGGAGGGGTGAAGGCAAAATTGGTCATCACTGAGTTTGTGTAACACAGGAAGTTGTGAAATACGTCACTCTATGGGAGGGGTGAAGGCAAAATTGTTTAACAAAAACATCACAGGCCGAACTGTGCAGGGTTAACCGCAACAAACTCAAACCATTCATACTACCCTGCATTTGAGTGACTTATATACCAACATTTTTATGTCTTATTTTCAGCACAGGTGTAGGAAAAATCATGAACCAAAATGTTATTTATTTTCTAATTTAACATTTGTTTTACAAATTTGACCATGGTCTTTCAAACATACAGTGACATTAAACATTGTTATGTTAAAAAAAGAAAAGAAAAAAAGAAAAGCTTGTGTGCACAAATCAGAAAATACATTGTACATTTTACCTACAGGCCAAACAAGAGATCCAAACAAGTTGCACTGATCTAAAAATATATTTTTAAGTGACATTAAACATTGTTATGCTAAAAAAAAAGAAAAAGAAAAGCTTTTGTGCACAAATCAGAAAATACATTGTACATTTTACCTACAGGCCAAACAAGAGATCCAAGCAAGTTGCACTGATCTAAAAATATATTTTTAGATCAATGGCAAGTTGTCAAAAACAGGCGCTTGCATTTGGATGTGTCCAATGATAGTAGGTTTGGTTGTGATCAATCAGAATAATGTAGGAATAAAAATGTATGACAGTTTGATATGATGACATGTAATTCACATATGCTGAAATATAAAATCATACATCATATAATATTAATATGGCTGTTGCCATGACCATGAACCCCAAGAAAGGTTTAATGTTATGTAAATCAAAATACCAAAATCAAGCACCTATTAATCTGGTCTACGGCGCGGGAAGATTGAGGCCTTCGTAAACGTTCAACGTTGGCCAATAATGATTTTAACAATGTTGTGTCGTTTTGCATTATGTTGTATTTTGTTGATCAATTGATAAATATGTCTTCCCAACATATTACAAATCAAACAGAAATAAAGTCTTAGAGAACTACAATAATTATTGTTGCCGTCAAAACCTTGCAAGGCCTCAACCGTTCTCACGAGATCAGTTACATTCTCTCTCTCTCTCTCTCTCTCTCTCTCTCTCTCTGTCTCTCTCTCTGTCTCTCTCTCTCTCTCTCTCTCTCTCTCTCTCTCTCTCTCTCTCTCTCTCTCTCTCTTTCTCTCTCTCTCTCTTTCTCTCTCTGTATGTATGTCTTTGTCTGTGTCTCCCTCTGAGTCTCTCCGCTTCTGTCTTTCTATGTCTGTCTCTGTCTATGTGTGTGTGTGTGTGTGTGTGTGTGTGTGTGTGTGTGTGTGTATGTGTGTGTGTGTGTGTATGTGTGTCTCTCTCTCTCTCTCTTTCTCGCTCTCGCTTTCTCTCTCTCTTATCTGACTCTTGGCACACAGGTCAAAGCAGAGGTTAACTTGAGTGCACGTGTACCTAGGAGGGGGGTGATTTCTTGAATTAGCTGAGGGCGGAAGGAAATCGCTCACCTTCCACGTCCAAAACGTTGTGATATTGACACGCCAGATTAGTGCGGTAGCGTATTGTGCTAAGCAGGAAAGCGCGCTTTTCTGCCGGTATTCTTGTTAACTTCGCAATTTCCGGAAAACATCCACTTTCACTTTGAGACTGTTCTGTTTACATTCGACACTATCAAAACCACTTTGCAATACTGAAATAATTTGTTCTGTGTTCGAAAGCTACAGCCAATCGTTATTATGTCCCCTTAGGTACAGTTTTATAACATTATTGGCACATGTAAACAATAGGAATTAATTAATGAACGCTACGAAAAGGGCAGCCTTTAACCTCAGCATTTTTTTTTTTAATTCTCATCCACACTTTCAGCACTTCCCCCACCCGCCCTCCCTATCTCAGATGTAATTTGTAAATGACGTTTTCAGCCTTCAATCCACTATTTAACATAGTAAGTCAAGCTTTTCAAACCTTATTAATAATTGCTTTGATGTTTTGCTGATGTTCAGTTTATTATTTAATAAAGATCTCATGGTTCAAAATTTCATATTGTTTTTTTCAAAAACGTGCGTGTGTTCCATTTCAAACTAACCTCACTGATGTGAACTCCATTATTACTGTCACATCTGTTTTACAAATTACACCCATAATCCAAACCAACGCGCAAACACACACACACACCACAACTACACACATATGTACTCGTTACCATTAGCCAACGCTCGTCACAACACTGTCAGTCTCAAGTCTAAATAATAATAATATAAATCATAACTAATTTTCTTCACATCATCATAGACATAATGTTGCTTCACATGTTCTTTGTACAATCGTTGGTTTTCACAATAAATATTGCATTACTGTAATTGTCTTCTTTTTCTTTAACAATATATTTCCAAAAACAAAACTCAAAGACCACACAAGCTATTGCAACCTACTCCTATCTCTGGTCTCTCTTCCTGGGTACAATGGTACCTAAGACTTACATTCAAATGCTTACATTTCCATGCTACCCACATTGTCAAAATACCAATAATTATTCAAAACAAATGTTAACTACTACCTAACTTCATTTCAGACCCACACCCATTATTATACACACATTTCACATTTAAACCATTAGTCGGCCCCCTGTCGATATTTATCGACTAAGTTCCTTGTTGTATTGTTTAGTTTGATCTGTTTTGTTTTGTTTTGATTTACTTTTCTGTTGTTGCTTTCTTTGCTTTGCTTTGCTTTGTTCTGCGTTGCTTTGCTTTGCTTATATAGTGTTATTTTTCTATCGTGGTTGCAGTACCACTGCGTGATAGCTTCAAAACGGCAGCTTTCACTTTGATCTGGCAGATGCTTCGTTTATTATTCATGTTGTGCACATAAACTCGGCGGCGTGTATATTCCGAGTCATTAAGTTCAAATAAATCCATGAAAATGATACACTGGCACCTCTCTCTCTCTCTCTCTCTCTCTCTCTCTCTCTCTCTCTCTCTCTCTCTCTCTCTCTCTCTCTCTCTCTCCTTCTCTCCTTCTCTCCTTCTCTCCTTCTCTCTCTCCCCCTCTCTCTCCCCCCCTCTCTCTCTCTCTCTCTCTCTCTCTCTCTCTCTCTCTCTCTCTCTCTCTCTCTCTCACTCACTCAGTCTCGGGACCTTGACAATGTCAGACCGACATCTGTCACGACTGATCATGAACCTAACAGTCCATGGGATTAAGGAAATCTGGGTCAGCAAGCTACATAACATAATCCAACCCCACACTGACGTCCGTTGTCGTCGTCATGTCCAGTCCCGTGGACGAGATCAACACGTGACAACAATGATGAAGATCCAATCAGGTCAATCGTGTACCCCCCATCCCTTCGCTTCCTCCTCCCCCTCCCCCCTCTCCCCGCCCATTGAAGTCAGGTCAATTCACTCCCGTTCTGTGCTAAAAGCACGTGCAGCCTTGTGCTTATAGGCCGTACCAAAGCAAGACTAAAGTCAAGTTTAGTCGCCCGGTTTTGGTGAAAGCCCAGTTTTGCAGCCTTTTCTATAACTTAGACTACACCAAAGCTGAACAGAACTTAGGTCAGTTCATACCAGCTGTGTGGTCAAAACATACTGAAAACAAGTGGATTCAACCCAATTCTGTGGTAAAAGAACCCTTTTGCAGCCGTATGTATGGGCCCGGCTGTACTAAAACATCACGGAAGTCAAGTGGATTCGCCAGGTTCTACTAAAAGTACAAGCATGGAGCCTTAATTGTCTCTATAGCAGCACTGCAAATTAAGTCAATTCACCCAGGTTGGAGAAAAAACAAAAATAATCATGCAGCCTTGTAAAGCAGCAATGAAGTCAAATCAATTCACCGCACCAGTTCTGTGGTTCAAAAGCCCATGCGGCCTTGAGCATAGGCTCTACTAAAACATCATTGAAGTCAACCGAATTCGCCTCGGTTCGGGTAAAAGCACACCAGCTTGGCCTATAGGATCCACTAAAACTTCATTGAAGTCATTGATCGAATTCGCCCCGGGTCTGGTCAAAACCAAACCACATAGCTCGGTCTATCGGCTCTACTAAAACATGACAGAAGTCAAGCTCTTATAATACATCATTGAAGTCAATTTGATACGCCCAGTTCGGGTAAAAGCACAACCAATGCAGCTTGGTCTATAGGCTCTACTAAACCATGACAGAAGTCAACCTCTTATAATACATCATTGAAGTCAATTTGATTCGCCCGGTTCGGGTGAAAGCACAACTAATGCAGCTTGGTCTGTAGGCTCTACTAAAACATGACAGAAGTCAACCTCTTATAATACATCATTGAAATCAATTTGATTCGCCAAGTTCGATTAAAAGCACAACCATGCAGCTTGGCCTATAGGATCCACTAAAACTTCATTGAAGTCAACCGTATTCGCCTCGGTTCGAGTACAAGCACAACCATACAGCTTGGTCTATGGGCTGTACTCATACATCATTAAAGTCATTGATCGAATTCTAAACATCGCAGAAGTCAAGTCAATTCGCCCCGGTTCTTATAAAAGCACAACCCTCTACATGCTGTCATGCAGCTTGGTCTATAGACTCTACTACTAAAACATCACAGAAGTCAAGTCAATTCGCCCTGGCCGGTTCTGCGGTGAAAATGGCCGACGTGCCGACGCATGACTAATGTCCTTTGGCCCATCCTGGCAGCGCTGACTTTGGTATTCATAGGACCTCGTCAGAGCCGGTTTCTACGGGGCATTATAGGCAGCTTGGATTGGACATCGGGTGAGAAAAGCAAGCCAATTAGCCAGGGGGGATAGAGAGAGAGAGACGTACGGGAGGAACAAGTGGACAGCTCGTGGCGGCTGGAAGTGTGTGGGATGTAGGGGAGTGTATTGTAGGCTTCGTCGTGTGATCGCTAGCTGCTGTCATCTGGACAGGCTCTTCAATTTTGTCCAACAACTAGGCATGGAAATGGGTGGTGGCGAGCTGAAGACGGGATCATATCCTGGCGACTGGAACTGTGTGGGATGTACGGGAGGGTATTGTATAGGCTTCGTTGTTGGTTGTTATCTGGAGAGGCTCTTCCGTTTTGTCCAACATCTAGATGATGGAGTCGGGGATGGTGTGGCGGTGCAGATGGGACTTAAGGGGGGAGAGAGACTTGGAGGGAGGACGTATGAAATAAGAATGAAAACGCCCAGAGTGGTACTATAATTATATAGCTGCTGACAAAGGAAGAGAGAACAGAAGGGTGCAGAGAGAAACGGGCGATCATTTTTGCCCACAACCACTTAGCGGCTCGTCATCAAATGGTTTAAGCTTCATCTATCTCTCCCCCTCGATCTCTCTATTTCTACCCCTCTATCGCTCTCTCTTTCTACCCCTCTATCGCTCTCTCTTTCTTTCTCTCTGTCTCTGTCTCTGTCTGTCTGTCTGTCTGTCTGTCTGTCTGTCTCTCTCTCTCTCTCTCTCTCTCTATCTCTCTCTCTGTGATGGCGAATTCCTGATGGAACAAGTAGAAGCGGAGACAGGGGATGTAGAGGGAGACAGTCGGAGATGGGCACCGGAAGACGGGAGGAGAAAAATGCGGGAGGAAGAAAATAAAGGTGGACAGCTCTTGGCGGTTAGAACCGCGTGGGATGCACGGCAGTGCATTGTAAATTCCTTTATGTGATCGCTAGCTGCTGTCATCCGAAATGGCTCTTCACTTTTGTCCCAAAACTAGGCAAGGGGATGGGCGATGACGAGCTGAAGACGGGATCATCTCCTGGACCGAGGTGCACGAGAAAGTTGCCAACCGGGTGGAAGCCAACCGCGGTGTTGCAATGGTTAAAATTGAGATTTGTTGCGATTTTGACGAATCAGACCCCCGCGGTTTGTTCTCACCCAGTTAGGTGACACCCACTCTCGCTTCGTGCACCTCGATCAGCCCTGGTGGTTAGGACTGTGTGGGGATGTACGATAATGTATTACAGACTCCGTCGTGCGACTGCTAGCTGCTGTCATCCGGTGAGGCTCCTCAGTTTTGCCCAACAACGCGTCAAGAGCTTGTTGATGGCCCGCCGCTGCATATGGGACTGCATGGATGTTGTTACACTTTATTGTCTTTCGCCAATTCACCGAAATAGTCAGGAAAGTTTTGAGAGTTTTGGGGAACTTTAAGCCAGTCCTTGGCGCACGAAACCTTTAATTTCCACCCAGTCAAAAAAGTTCGGCAGCAGTAGTAGTGTCAAAACGATGAACAAGATTTTGAAAATTTGAAGGAAAAAAAAGTGTCGACGTTTTATCGCCTGCCGACGCCAAACAGAATTTTTGTTTTAAACTGTGATGCTGGAATCAGGGGGGTGGGGTTTGATGGAAGGGGGTTGGGGGTGAAAGGGAGAGTCGGGGATGCGAACCGGAAGACGGGAGGAGAGAAGTGAGGAATGAACAAGTGGAAAGCTCCTGGCATAAGGACGGGGGGTGGGGGGGGGGAGGTTGTGGAGGGAGGGAGAATGCTAAGAGTTGCACCAGCATACGAGAGTGAACGTGGGCTGAAGGGAAAGGACAGACAGGTTCACTTTCTTTTGCCCACACAACCACCACCAGACAAACAGTAATGGCGGCATACTGGGGGTACCGGTGAGGCAAGGCATCGAGTCGGGGTGGGGATGGGGATGGGTTTACACACGCACGCACGCACGCACGCACGCACGCACGCACGCACACGCACGCACACACGCACGCACGCACACGCACACACTCACACACACATAAAACTGAATTGTAGGCTTATTGTCCGTCAGGTCTAAATGCCTGCACACACACATACTTAACCCATATACGTAAGGGTACTGTTGAACTTTAGCGTCATAAATTCATAGCTCAGAATCCAGTGCCGTTTTTTGCTTATTTTTGATACAAGTCCCTGTACTCAAGCCAAACAACATTTGTCTTAAAATAAATGGACGGATTGAGCTCCAAACTTTCCCGCAGTGGGGCACTGCGGTTATGAAATTAAAGGCCCCTCCTGTTTTTGGAACCGCAGGAGCTTTCTAGTTTGCTGTTAGGTAGATTTTTGGTTCCTCTTTCCTGTCATGCTCTCTTTTTCTTCATGAATTCTTTTCTTTTTTCTGCCTTCTTGCTCATTCACCTGTATTTTTTCCAAAAATCTCTTCTCTTGCCGCTTGTCTCGCGATTCATGTATAGTTTAATCTGTTAGTGTTCTGATGTAAGTCCAGCAGTAGATAGGTTAAGCCTATTTTAACATACTGGAAACTGGTAATCTTCCAGTAGGTATTAATTTAGTTTTACTAAAGCCTGCTGGGACACAAGTAATGGGTTAGTGCATTTGTAAACAGGAATCGCTTGACAAGTGGCCCCCTTCATCCCCCCCTTCCTCGTCCTGATATGGCTCTGCGTAGTCGGCTGGACGTTAAGCAACAAATAAACAAACAAACAAGCTCCAAACTTAAAGTATTATTTTTTTTATTTTTTTATTTTTTTTTATGTGTTCAACGCTTTATTTAACTGAACTGTCATTGTCAACATATATATAAAAATTAAAAACAAAAAACACGTAACACTGAATTCAGGGACATTTTTAGTTACTGTCTTCAGCAGCACTAAAGTAAAAAGAAATAGAAAAAATAAAAAAGAAGAACAAAAAACACACACACATTACACATTTACAGGTTCACAATAAATGTTCTAAGGTAATATCAAAGTAAGCACTAAAGCAGACACCAGACTTGATCCCAAAAAGGAAAAAAGAATCGCTTCTCCAGGCCAAACATAAAACAAAGTTAGAAATACCATTTCTCGAATAACAATGAAATGAAAACTCACACACACTGAAGCAGAAATAATAGGTAATCTAAAACTAAAGAGCTTCACACATAAACATACAAAGTTAGAAATAGAACTACAAGTTCTTGAATAATAACAAAATGAAAACTCATGCACACACTCCCGAATCATCGAGCGGCGCACTGACGCTAGCCGTTCCGCTTCTTGCCCTCCAAACCATTTCTGCGTATCACGTGACACCGCTCCGAAGTACGCACTTAAAGTATTATTAATTAATTTGATCGTTTGATCGACGAAAATGACGAGAAAACACACGTTGGGCAACCAAGGGACATCATTTACACGGCAGAGTTGCCTCCCCTCCTTTGAAATCGAGGGTTTTCGTTCTAAAATACATGTGAACGAAATGCATCCAAACAGTTCCTTCCGTGACTTCAAAGGTATCTAAAATCAATCAATCAATCAATATGAGGATTATATCGCGCGTATTCCGTGGGTACAGTTCTAAGCGCAGGGAGATTTTTTTTTTTTTAAACATTTTTTATGCAATTTATATCGCGCACATATTCAAGGCACAGGGATTTATTTATGCCGTGTGAGATGGAATTTTTTTTTTTACACAATACATCACGCATTCACATCGGCCAGCAGATCGCAGCCATTTCGGCGCATATCCTACTTTTCACGGCCTATTATTTCAAGTCACACGGGTGTTTTGGTGGACATTTTTATCTATGCCTATACAATTTTGCCAGGAAAGACCCTTTTGTCAATCGTGGGATCTTTAACGTGCACACCCCAATGTAGTGTACACGAAGGGACCTCGGTTTTTCGTCTCATCCGAAAGACTAGCACTTGAACACTTAAAATGACTTGTTTTGCTTACAAGAGCTGGTTCTGCAAAATTGGAGGCTTTAATTGCAGTGGATTCTGAGCTATGAATTTATCACGCTAAAGTTCAACATTACCTTAATAAGTAACTTGATGTACTCGCGCAACGCTCTCCATGGGGAGCTTTAAGAGCAGACGGTAAAACATCTTCATGCAATCACAATCATACACATGAATCTCCCTAGCACAGCAGTGGAGAATATCCTCATGCAGTCAAATCTATAAATTCTCACCAACGCCATAGGCAAGGATCATGCCTGTCATGATCAAGTGCTGGCTAGAGATGCACCGTAAAAAAAAATAACACCCACACAAAACGCCAGCCCTTGGGGCGTCTTCGACCTTCTGCGAGTGAAATGATAGAGTTTTCTCACTTTGCGCAAGTGTGCTGATCGAGAACCCTCCATTTTGGGAATATATCCATTAAAGAATATACGGCACACCATCTCATTAAAGACCTATTTCAGGAAAGAGAAAATGGGCCACCAGCTACGGAACGTGGTATGGCTTTCATTTCTGTCAATCTATTTTTAATGAAGTGCGTCGGGTTTAAGCCCTGCTGCGTCAGTGTACATTGAAGGCGTGAGATTGAAATGCCAGTAGGTTAACATTCTTGAAGACGAAAGGTCGAACAAGTTGAACAATACTTGAAAAGCAGAGAATTCGGCATTACAAGTTTTTGTTTGTTTTGTGAACGGGAACACAGAAGAAAAAGAAGTTTGTTTTGTTTGTTTTTTGTTACATTTATTGCCCTTATTAAAAAGCCCCAAATAGTGAACACAGGAAATTGGTGGAAAAGACCTGACTAAGAGGACAAGTGACAAGTCAATAGTCCTGTGCTGTGCTTTGTTCCTTCAGGGCGAGAGACTCTGACGTCACGGACAGACAACCACCACCAACCGACGAACTTTGTTTGCTATGTATCGTTATTAACAACAACAGAAGGGGGGAAAACTGAAACGCAAAATCACCAGAATACTACTAAAAATGACCGGGGCGGGAAATATACGACAGGCTATTTCTGTTTGCATTATGTAATTATTTTCATTCGCTGGCTTAGAATTCGCCCCGGGTTGGCCTTAACGGAATTGCAAATGTCGTCTCATTGCTGTCTGACCATCTCTAAACAAACTACCCCCCAGGGAGCGAGGGATTCTGATCTGAAAAGATTGACAGCAAAATGTGTAGACAGCACCTCGAGCAAAATTCAAATACGTTGGTTTGTATTGTTAATATTTTATCATTCAACTTCTGGGGCATTTGGGGCGCGCCCTTTCAATAGAAATCTAGCAATTTTCAGCTGCAAGCAGCTAGCAATCCCAAGAACAGTAAAAAATTCTCGTTCATAAACGAGTTTTTGTTACCTTTTTACGAGTATGCTTGTTAGGTCAAGTGTGTGTTCGTGTGTGTGTTTGTGTGTTTGTGTGTGTGTGTGTGTGTGTGTGTGTGTGTGTGAGTGTGAGTGTGTGTGTGTGTGTGTGAGTGAGTGTGTGTGTGTGTGTGTGTGTGTGTGTGTGCGCGCGTGTGCGTGTGTGCGTGTGTGTGTCTTTGTTGTTTATATCCTTAAGATCATATGCTTGTTAATTCGAGTTTAATTAATGCAGGTGATATTTCGAACAACCTTACTTTCGGGTTAGGTTTTAAATCTTTTGAGACTGGAACTTTCCTCGCACGCGACATTGCCAGTATTCACTTTAACCGGACATTCCCGGCATGTCTTTTACCGGTTTTGTTGGATTTCATCGGAAGAGAAAACGTTTGCTCGTTAGTCTTGTTAGCTTTGATGGTGGTTTAAAAATTTTTAAATTAAAACCACTTATTTTACTGTGGTGTCCTTACAAGTGTGACCGGTTGCCGTAACCACGTGACCATTTTTGTTCTGGGTACTTTTCTTGCATGTTGCTTCATAATTATTTGTTTACAATACACCCAGCGCGATATATGCATATATAATTATGTATGGTAGTTTTTTTTTAATGATAAAGTCTAGACTAAATCTAACTTTTCTTTCACTTCCCGACAATTTTAGGATAGGCATCACACAGGCATTTTGCAATGGCCAGTTCTCATATGAACACACGGTCTGTGGCCAGTAAGAGCAATCAGATAATGGACAGGTTGCATGACAAGAAATCGTGAGGACACAATCGGCGCACCATACTTTCCCGGTCACCGAGGAGTTTATGTGTGATTGCACGCGCTTGTCACGAAAACGGGTTTCAAAAGATGACGGAAACTGGCACCAGCGTAAGTAAACCGAGGGCAATAGTCTTTTTTTATTATTTTTTTTAACAATTATCCGATCAGTTGCGCTTGTGTGTGAAGCAAGAAACAAACAAACAAACTATCAAACGAACACTCCAACAAACAAACAAACGAACGAACAAAAACATTTATATATGCTAGGAAAGCAGCATTGCTATCTCCGATGGGATACAGTGTAACGTTTCTGGACGATTACATTATTTTTTCTTTGAAGAGGTCATACTGTTTGCAGAAATAACGCTCCTATTCCGACTTCAAATGGGTAAACACACTTATGCCTTCCCGCCTGTTGTTGTTGTTGTTGTTGTTGTTGTTGTTGTTGTTGTTGTTGTTGTTGTTGTTGTTGTTGTTGTTGTTGTTGTTGTTGTTGTTGTTGTTTGACTATCGTTCACTTTAACATGTCTGTCAGTTTCCGGAGTTTCTGTCCCGACGTCAGTCGCAGATAAAGGTTGAGGTCGTCGTCCTGTTTTTAAACTGCCTGTCTTAATAGTGCGTGGCAGAGGGCTGTCTGCATCTCCAGGGGAAATGAATGGAAACAGTAAAGGAATAAAATAGCCAGTGTATCATAATGGATTAGATGAAACCTTTCTTCTATATAATAGAGAGAAAAAACAAGAAAAAAAGGCTGGTATTTTTATTAGTCCGTATAATTATGCCACGGTAACTAAAATCAACACTTTTGGCCTGTCTCCCTTCCGTTCTTTCTGTTCTAGATTCTTTTTTTTTCTTTTTTTTTTTCTTCTCTTTTTCTTTTTTTATATTTAGTCAAGTTTTGACTAAATATTTTAACGTAGAGGGGGGAATCGAGACGAGGGTCGTGGTGTATGTGTGTGTGTGTGTGTGTGTCTGTCTGTCTGTGTGTGTGTGTAGAGCGATTCAGACTAAACTACTGGACCGATCTTTATGAAATTTTACATGAGAGTTCCTGGGATTGTTGGACGTCATAGATCTCCTTGATGGAGACCCTTCCTCCTCCAGGCATGTGTCTTGGATATTTGTCGTTGATGCTTCTGTAACGTAGTCTTTTTCTAGGCAGGGGTGTTGACCCTACGCAAACCATTTTAGACTCATGGGGGAGCTGGTCTAGCTTAGTCTGACCTCTATCCTTTGACCTGTCCAGCATGGGTGGCCCTACCAGGAGCATTTGCTCCGGCTGGCATAGCTCTCCGGGTTATCGAGATACTCATGCCCCCACCCCACGACAAGGAGTAGACCGTGTGGGGATTGATATCCCCGAACGTTTTTTTCATTTTTTTGATAAATGTCTTTGATGACGTCATATCCGGCTTTTCGTGAAAGTTGAGGCGGCACTGTCACGCTCTCATTTTTCAACCAAATTGGTTGAAATTTTGGTCAAGTAATCTCCGACGAAGCCCGGACTTCGGTATTGCATTTCAGCTTGGTGGCTTAAAAATTAATTGATGACTTTGGTCATTAAAAATCTGAAAATTGTAAAAAAAATAAAAATTTATAAAACGATCCAAATTTACGTTCATCTTATTCTCCATCATTTTCTGATTCCAAAAACATATAAATATGTTATATTTGGATTAAAAACAAGCTCTGAAAATTAAATATATAAAAATTATTATCAAAATTAAATTGTCGAAATCAATTTAAAAACACTTTCATCTTATTCCTTGTCGGTTCCTGATTCCAAAAACATATAGATATGATATGTTTGGATTAAAAACACGCTCACAAAGTTAAAACAAAGAGAGGTACAGAAAAGCGTGCTATCCTTCTTAGCGCAACTACTACCCCGCTCTTCTTGTCAATTTCACTGCCTTTGCCATGAGCGGTGGACTGACGATGCTACGAGTATACGGTCTTGCTGAAAAATGGCATTGCGTTCAGTTTCATTCTGTGAGTTCGACAGCTACTTGACTAAATGTTGTATTTTCGCCTTACGCGACTTGTTCTTTCTTTCTATCGTGTTGTTCTCTCTCGATACATCCCTCTTACCTTTTAGTGAGGACGCGATTACAAAATATGTTCGCATCTTGTGAATCTCCTCTGTGTTATTGTTACCTTTTACGGGATCAAATTGAAGCATCGATTGTTTGCCTTTTGTTTTGATTCAGCAAGTATGCAGTCTGGAATGGGTGTTCTGCTTAGTGCCTCGAACAATAGAGCTTTAAAAAAAAAATCAATATTTAGATTCACATTTCCGTGCTTAATGTGCCTGTAGGTAATTTGACACTGTTGGTATCCGTCTCACAATTATGATTCAGCCGACTTGAAACCCCACATGTGAACTGTTGAGGTAAATGATAAAGCCACTTAACTCTCTCTGTCTCTCTCTCTCTTCCTCTGTCTATTTCTTTCTGTGTGTGCGTAATTGTGTGTCGTGTGTGTGTGTATGTGTGTGTGTGTGTGTGTGTGTGTGTGTGTGTGTGTGTGTGTGTGTGTGTGTGTCTCTCTCTCTCTCTCTGTCTCTCTCTGTCTCTCTCTCTCTCTCTCTCTCTCTCTCTCTCTCTCTCTCTCTCTCTCTCTCTCTCTCTCTCTCTCTCTCTCTCTCTCTCTCTATCGCGAGCGATACGACAAAACTATGCGTTGCCTAGAAAACGTTTTCAAACGTTCTGTTACGGTCTGCCTAAGCAACGCACCTCAGATGTTAAGTCTCATCGTTAACTATGGAAGGACTGTGCCTTTTAAATTGTTTTGAAGACCGAGACTCGAATCGAATTTCCATTATTAGACATCATTTTCGGACTTTTGATCTTGGAATATGAAAATTGTTTACAAGAAAAGTTTAAAAAAAAAATAATTAGGTTTTTTTTTACGCAAGTAAATTTGAACTTAGCATGAGAAATGTGCCTCGCCGAACGCTACTGATCAATGCCAAGTCCATTAAACATACATCAAGCAACTCTTCAAATAGGCCACAGGACTTTTTATCATGTTAAAATGAGAACAAAAGGACATTATTGTCAGGGTTGGTGGACATTATTTTTGCGCTCGTGTGCGATAACAGTGGCTTTAATGGAACCTGTATCGATTTTGACTTGAAAATGACAAAACGTATTCGCATCGCATGTGTTTGAGGGCTCTGTCGCTGAGGATTACCAAAAGCGATTTCGTGTAGGTTTGTACATGGTGCAACCGTGTAGTTCTTTGTAGATTTTAGTACTTAAAAGGCACTGACCTTCAAAACACAGTTTTGATTATTATTTCAGAGCTTTTGCTTGGGATCAGGCTCTATCTCTGTACTTGGACACATACCAAAAATCAACTTCTTAAAATCTTGCTTTTCTGCCTGGGACGAAATGGTCATGTCGTCTGTTAGCCCTTTTTGGTAGAACGACCATGCTACAGCAGGCAACGTGCATGCATGCTCCGTCTTTTTCCACCTCTTGCTCTCTGTCCGAGTGTTTGTCGGCCCCTCTCTCTCTCTCTCTCTCTCTCTCTCTCTCTCTCTCTCTCTCTCTCTCTCTCTCTCTCTGTGTCACGTTGACCCTACCTCAAGGTGACACCACGGTGTGGCAGCAAAATTAATGGACATATGCGGCAATGTCGACTGCCGCTTTTGCACATATACAAGCATATTGGCCGTTTCGGTAAGGC